>NW_009276961.1:92314-97695 GCF_000150675.1 Verticillium dahliae VdLs.17
TCTTTCCGGGGGGCTGGCAGGCCGAGAAAAAGACGACAGTTCGAGTCTCTGGTCTGTTCCCTGGCCAATAAACCTGAGAAGGCAAAAGGGGGGGGGGCTCTCGACAGCCTCGTCGCAGCTCGAGGCCTTTGCTGGTTTTGTTTTTCGCGCCCATTTGGGTCATCGGCGGAGAGCTCAGCAACACAGGTCTATTTGTCAGGGATGGGGCCGCACATTGTAGGCCCCCCCTCGAGACAGCTATCCCCCATCTCGTCTTTGCTACCATGCTACGACGCCAAGATGTGTTTCCACGCCACGATTCAGTCGACGGCAACACCGCAGAGTTCTGGCGATGCAATCTTGATCTGATCTTCAGCCCGCGTTGCGATTCTGCGTTAACAGATATCCTAAGGGTTGCCCCCTTGCGATCCTCCCGCCACACACCCCATACTTACATGCAATAGGTGTAAGTATAGGTGCTGTATATAATAAGTTCGGCCCCTGATAATCATAAGGACTTGCATTTAATGATGGCTCGCGAGTCGTCGGCATAGAGTGGCGGGACAATGCACATGTCATTCTTCGCTCTGATGGCAAGAGATCTCGTCACCGCCGCCTCGCTTACTGTTTCCACGGTGACATGAGAAGATGCGCGAATGAAGTGCATGAGAAACATACAGTGCAACGCTGCATGGCATTAGACGAGCATGAAGCAGCGAGACGAAAGTCTTAGCCATAAAGCCAACACACACACACACACACATCTGCAAATAAGGAACAAGAAGCTCGGACATGTCGCCTCGTTCACTCAATAATTCAATGCAGAGACTGATCGAGTATCGTGAGTGCGTGCAATGCCAAGCGTCAAGTTGTCAGACATCAAAATCCAACCCCAGCTCTCACCACGAGCAGCATACTCAAACTCGTTCTCGAAGGAGACGATCGCTTATACCAGACAAGAGAAGGTCGTTTCAAGAACATCTCAGTCACAAACCTATCGCATGATGCCCTATACATCTTTCAAGGGGTCCAACCCCTTGATGTTGTTCACCTACTGTGTAGTATGTCCTCGGCCCAGGCGATCAAACCAGCCAGGACCAGCCATGCCCCGGCACCGCAAATCCCCGACAACCCCGGCAGTTCACCCGTTCGATCGCCCTCCCTTCCCCTTACTCCTCTGCCACACGCCCCCTCCAGCTGCCTGGTACTTCTCTGGTGTGCTGCCCCAGTTTTGGTTTCAAGCCCCTCCTCCTCCGCCGCCAAGGTCATCATCATGCTGTCAGCAACCACCAGGCCAACAGCGGCAGGCAACGGCTCACGTTTTCTGTCAGCGCATGACCGTTCCATGGACCAAATCAAAGCAGAGGCCACAATGATTTGGTTGACATGCATGCATGCAACGCCGCGCATGTCCCTCGGCTGCTCTCATGCATATGCTCCTCCCAAAGACCCAGGCACCTACCAGGTAGGCTCTTGTCGGGTATTTTTATGCGAAGGTACATACCAAACTAAGAGGGGCCCCCGCAAGGAAGGGAGGGGGAGGGGTGGTTTACAGAGCCTCCACAGGCAATGGCACACTTGAGCCTTGAAAGGAAGCAGACAAGACAAGGGTACCGTCATAACCTTACATCGCCGCGCATGTTTGCCATCGCGGATATTCATGGAACATGACGCATTCCAAAACCGAGGCACAAATGCCCTTCTTTTCTCGTGTTTGCCCTGTTCTCCAAGCTTCTCTTTCGGCGATCCTCGGCCTTCGTCCCCCCTCCCATCGCCACCGGTCAGGCGAAGCTTCACCATTTCCAGCAAAGTGGCGCGCCCGTTTCGTTTGGGTTGCATGCGCTGTGGAGGCTCGAGCTTCCTGTTTGGTCGGTCGATGGTCGCGCGAACATGAAATGGTACGCTGGCGGGGGGGCGGCATACTGGGAACGGGTGAGAGAGGGTTATATCAGAACCCACTCGCCATATAGCATACAAGGCGGCTGGGTCGTTTCAACCAAGGAAAGAAGGTTGTCCCTCACTGTCTTATGCTGCTTTATGCTACCCGTCAGCTCTCTCCGAGATTGAGCTGATCTGCGGACGTCGGCAGGGAGAATTCAATTTATACCCCCCCTCTAAAGGGAGGGGGGGGGTTCCCCCCCCCCCCCCCCCCCCCCCCCCCCCCTCTCCCCTAGAAGCGTTCCATTTCCAGGACTTCCAGGGGGTGTTCCCAGGACTCATTACTGGCCCAAATTCTTTCAGAAACCAGGGAGTTGGTCCTGTTTTCGGATCCTGCCGTTCTGCTCGCTGTGCGAAGGTACATGCAGCGCTGACAAATGCCACCACAGGCTCCCTCTCTGTTGAGCTACCTTAATCTACTTAGTGTCATAGCTGGAGCGGTGAGAATGCATGGCCGAACAGACAGAAATATGCGACTTGATAGTACTAGATCGATGAAGGGACATGGAGGAAAACAAATGATTTATCGAATCAACAATGCAACGAGTAAAAATAGACAAAAGAATCATGTATGCGTCTGTGACAATGCCTTTTCCCCTTCTGTGTATGCGGGCCGTTTCCCGTTTTCAGACGAGAGTGATCTCGTGGATGCGCCCGCCAGGCCGACATCATGCCACAGCCCGTGCTCGCGGCTACTGGCCGGATCCGATCTCCAGGCTGTGTACTCCGAGCCGCGCTGATGCCCTCTAATATTACAAGGCGTTCAAAGACAGTAAAGGAAATTTGGGTGTGGGTGCGATGCGTGACTGGAAACGTAGTGGGCTTTTCCCTAGGACCCTTGCGTGTGACCAGGGCCTTGACACGAATGGCGCTGTCGGAGGGGCAAAGCACGTTGGTCGGTTGCGCACCGTGAGAGATAATGGCGAGAGGAAATGGCGAATGGAAAATAAAATACAGCGGTCGTCAGAGGGTACTGCTTGCTAGCCCTTGTCTATGTCGTGGTTTCATGGAAATGGGGTGATGACTGGGACAAAGGAAAGAAGCTGTCAAGATTGGGTATCGTCGGAGATTAAAACTCGATATTCGAAGGGAGTCGCGTTTTGGCTAAAAGGCTGCGAGACAAGGAATAACACTCGTCTTGCCCGTGTACGGTTTGGTGGAAATGGTAGGTGGCGAAACAGGCGCAGGAAAGACCGAGATAATTCCTGATCTTTGCCAGGTCAAGCTGCGTAATAAAGATTGTCGCTGATGGCATACTCCTCTTCATCACTGGAGATGCTGCGTGTAGGTGGTGTCCCCAACCTCAGATGCGTGAGCTCCGGGAGGGGACACTGATTGCTATAAAGGACCCTCAAGAAGTTCTTGTGCGCGCTCTCGGCACGCGGCTGGCGTAAAGCCGGTCCCGACCTTGTTGGCAACAATGCGCCATTTCTCGCTTTCGTAGTCTTGCAGGGCTGATTGTAGTTTCTGGTCCTATGGGTGTCTGTCAGCCATCTGCCGAACAAGCAGGGAGGGTTGGCTCTGGTCAGATCGAGGGGCAACATACCGTTTCGTCAGTCCACTGCGTGGTTTTCGCCTTGAGCTTGGTGCAGTATCGAACTTGTAGGGTGCCTGAGGAGCGGCCGGGAAAGAAGTCGGCGATTTGTTTCCATGTAAGGCTTTTATTCTCTTTCAGCTCGATCAGAAGCTGATCGTCTTCTGGTGTAAATTTGAGCTTCGGCCCTCGCGGCCTCATTGCTGGTGCAGGCATCCCGGCTTGTCCCACTACGCTGGGAAGCGATTCTCCATCCCTCCTCATCAGCTTGGAAGGGGGGCCCGAGTCGGGCATCCTGTGGTGATGATGCATCGGCGGCTGCATAGCACCAGAGGCTTCGCCATAGGTTGCGCCTAGAGGTGTTTGCATGCTGTCCAGTTCACTGTGGTCCAGGTCTCCGATCGGCGCCACGGACAGGTCGAGGTCCTCGGGTCGAGGTCGCTTGATGGAGGCATGTTGGCCGTGGACCTGGGGCGGCGTTGCCATGGAAGGATAGAGCGGTGAAACAACCGAACCTGGAGCAGCAAAATGCGAAGAGCCCATGTGTCGCGGGTGCCCCATGTGCGATGGATCCATCAGCACCTGGTGAGGGTTGTGGCTATGGTGCTGGGCCATGGCCGTGTGGTGGTGGTGGTGTTGGTGGTGGCTCTGCTGCGGCTCGGGCAGGCAATGGGATGTACCACCGCCATGATGGAGGGAGGTTCGTGGGTGCTGATGGGGAGAGGGATCAAAGCTGTGTTGTTGCTGGTGACTCTGATCGACTTGATGCGAGTCTTGTGCCGAGTAATCGACATTGTAGTCCCCTACCCGGTAATGGCCCGCCAGCGTGCCTCCAATGCATGGGTCCCGCCAGAGCGAACCGCTCTGGACGGTCGCCGGAACCTGAAGAGAAAGAATTGGCTGAGCGGAGGCCCTCTCGGGCTGCGTTGGACGGGCGTCGGGGGTTTGCTGCTGTTCCTGTTGGTGAGACGTTGCGTAGACGTACGGCCAGCCGGGGCGGCCGAGGCCGTGATGATAGGACGACGAAAGGCTTTTGTGCTCGGCCCGATGGTGTGAGCGTAGCTACCATTCGTCTTTGCAATAGCGGAATCTTAAAAGGCTGTCGAACTTGATCGTGAGGTGGCAGGAGTAGGCGTGGGTTGGGTATCTGCGGTGGGGTGTCTGGTCTGGCGTTTTTGGGTAAAGAAAAAGGTTGGTGGGGGGAGCCGTTGGCAGGAAGCAGCAGACAGATGTTGGCGAATGGTATTTGCTGGGGTGAGGAAGTATTAATAAGACGGCGTGAAGACCGAGTAAACCATGGTATCCTCAACGAAAAGTACTGTAGCTTGCCACGGCAGCTATGGAAATCTGGAGGGTCCCTGTATTCTCGTTATAGAAACTTAGCTCCCGACGTAATGCTCGGTGACGGAAGACCAGAGGACGGAGCAGCTTGTCGTGGGCCCGGCCAGTGTGTTATATCGTCCAATGTCTCCAAGTGCAAGTGCAGGCATGTGTGGAGTGGAAGGATAGCCGCCACAGGTTCCCTTGTCAAGGCCTGCCTTGTCGTGCCTTGCGCTCGCTTCCCTGCCGGGGGGGACGACGCTGGGTCGGAGAACTGGAGAGCTTTCGCGCGTGCGAGACGCGGTCTGTCCGGAGCAGGTTGTCTTGCGGTGCTGGGCAACCTTGTCGAGCGATGACGGTGGCATAATTTGGGGATCTTATGCCATGGACGGCGCTCCAAATGTGGAAACAGGCGTACCCCTGTCAGATGGGCAAGGTGCAAAGGTGGAGAGAGGGGTGTACGGCGAGTGAGCATGGCACGGCAAGGGGGGGGAGAGGGGGGGCATCCAAAGACCGGACAATTTGGCGATGGCTGGAGACACAGCGGCGCAAGACCCTGGACGCAACAGCAAGATGATGGAAGGGGAGCCGACTGAAAGGAAGGGGTGGG
>NW_009276961.1:97969-135517 GCF_000150675.1 Verticillium dahliae VdLs.17
AGGTACATTCCAAGGCTTAGGGAAAGAAACCCGGAAGCAAAAACTTGGTGCGCACCTGTCGTGGTGGAGGGGCTATATTGGAGCTGGGGAGGGTATAACAGAACCGTGGGAAGAGGCAGTTGAGCCACGCGATAGGGCGAGCAGGCTAGTGTCGAGATTGCCGAGGAAGGGACACCGGGGGGGGGGGGGGCCAAAAGAATATTGAGCGGCAAGAGAAGACAAATCCATCTCGCCTGTTCGTTGCCAGGTCCTTGTCCGGGCTGTGCGTGACGATTCGGGCATTGCGCTCAGACGTGAGCTGCATCCGTGACCGGATCGATGGAAGCGCGAGCAGACACGGGGTATTGAGACCCTGGATGACACACAGAGCAGAGAGAATCAGGGGAGGGGGGTGTATGGATGGGAAAACCAGCTTCAGCTTTTTCATGTACAGTACCGCGGCGGCAGCAAGACGACGTTCAGGTTGACGGTACCTCAGGCGTTAGGGAACGCATGTAACGCGACGTGGTAGAATGGAATGTGAAAGGGGAGAGGTCCTCGGGGCAAAGTGCTGCAGGATGTACATGTATGCCAGCGATTCGGCAATGCAATGCAACGACAAGTAAGGACGAGTAATTGGGCGACTTGCGGGGAAGAAACGTGGGCTATAGTGCTGGGACGTTTTGACATGACAGCCGTGGACCGGCATGCAGGTCGTGGTACGTGTCCCCTCGTCCATTCTGTTGTATTTCGCGGAGTCGGGCTTTGCTGACGCGATGATCAGACGACACACGGTTGTGGCGCCGCTGTGGCCATCGAGGGGTCGATGCGATGCGCCTCGACGCGATGCGATGCGCCTCGACGCGATGCGATGCGCCCTGACGGCGTCGTCGTGTGAGATTCGAGGGTCGCGCGGTTCGTTTGTCAACCGACGTAAATCAATCCCGCGTTTCTTCAGCGGCGTCAGAGACGAGGCAGAGGCAGGCGGAGGCAGACAGATGGTCGGAATGGGAACCGGGATACCAGGATGCGCATGACACATGGTCGAAATGGGTATGCAGGCTGGACCTGGCAATTAATTGCTGCGTTATGCGACCCCTTGGCCCAGGCTGGGGGACTTCTAGAAGGTAGAAGGGTCGTTCTAGCGTCTGATCGCCGTCTACGACGGGCAACGGCTTGACGCATTGGCATTGAGGTCGGCGATTACCGTGGCGAGGGGGGCAAGGCACGCGATGCCATCAGGGGCAATGCGGTTGGACGACGAGGTCGAAATGCCCGAGAGTGAAATGGATGAGATGCAGTTGAGAGATTGCGAATCTTGGGAGAATGTGTGTCGCGCATCGTGTTTCTGCTCTGTCTTTGATGACGGGCAAGAAGACAATTTCTTGCCACTGCGAAGGGGCTTCCCAAGCACCTGCCTGCCTGCCTGCCTGCCTGCCTGCCTGCGGTAGAAGGAGGTGTGCAGAAGGCAGAAGGCAGAAGGCAGAAGGCAGAAGGCAGAAGGCAGAAGGCAGAAGGCAGAAGGCAGAAGGCACAAGGCACAAGGCACAAGGCAGACGCAAGAGTTGGATACCGAGATACGTGCATAGGCGTCTGCCCAGAGGTACCTATGCAGGAGGAGATTTGAGGTCGCTTGTGCATGGTAACTTGAACTCGGCAACTGCTCATGGCATGAGGCGCACCTACCTCGAGGCACGTGATTCCCCTCTCCAGAACCTGTGCTCAGATAGGTATTGCCTGAGAACCTATTCTGGTACGATGTATAGGTATAACGGATGATACGCTACAGCCCTATCTGAGGTGGTGACTGGCGACTGGCGACTGGTGAGGGTGAGGGTGAGGGTGAGGGAGAGGAGTCGTGGTATCTCCTGCCCCTTGTTGTGCCATGTACCTGACAATGACAAGCAAGTGGGCCCCAAGGGCCCGAAGAACCTGCCAACTGCTCGGTGTCGTTCACTCTTGGCCCCCGTCCAATGGCGAAGCTGGTGTTGCCAATAGTTTGCACACCGTCCTGCGGCCCGAGAACCCAATGTCAGAGCTCGCGCCGTTGAGAGCATAAAGCACAGAGCACAAAGCACAGAGCATAGAGCATGGAGCACAGAGCACCCAGCTGTCCCCGATCCCGTCCGTCAGCCTTTGCGTACCTTAGGTACGCAGGGCGAGCCCAGCGAGCCTCATGCTTCCTCGTCGCTTGAAGGGTCTTCCGTGACCAACAAGTTCCCACATGCGTTCAAGAGCCGGCTTGCTTTCTGGAACCGCCATGGCGGACTGGGACGACCGGGGATCCGACAGAGGTCCGCTAAGGCGTTTGTCAACCCCACTGGGGTCGAGTCCCCCCCCCACCCAGGCGGCTGTCTAGTCTCCCGCCTTGCGACAGTTGAACGACAAGCGAGGTCAGACACCACGATTCAGGACACCGGCTACGAAGATCAACGGCCCTGTCGCCTGGTCACGTCAGGAACTGCCGATGTCGTCCTCTTCTCGTCGCGCTCAAGGCTCGCGGCATGATGGATGGTGGAAAGGGCCACCTCGTGACCCTGGCAAAAACCAGACTCTGTTCTGTCTGCTTCCAAGCCACTCTGAGCCGCCCCGCCTCTGCCCCTCGCCAGGGCTTCCCACTACGCTGACTTCCCACTACCGACCGTGTTTGATCTCCCCAGCCAACTTTGTGTGTGCAATGCGACGCAAAACGAACACACTCCCAGCCGCAGGTGGAGCCTGTCATGCTTGGTCATCTATGAGTGAGGCACCGCTAACCTGTCCTGCCGTCGTCACCATGACGCCGCCCCCAAGTAGCTACATAGTACCTTACCTTGGTACCCAGCCATGACCAACCTCGTCGCTGCAATGGTTCGTTCAGCCTGAGCGAAGCTGCTCACAATCGACAATCGGCGACCTCTGATGAGGCAGCCAATTCCGCGCTCCCCCCACCCTTCCCAGGTCAATTCAATAGTGTCTCGGACCCTTCAGGCTCTGAAGCCCTCCTGTCTCCCGGCCCAAGCTGCATGCTCGATGCGGCGTTCGACAGCCCTGGACTTCAACAGCCCTGGACTTCAACAGCCCTGGACTTCGACAGCCCTGGACTTCGATAGCCCTGGACTTCGATAGCCCTGGACATCATCATTTCGGATCGTCCATGCGACAAGGTCAACGGTTATTTTAAGCTGCGCCTTGCGCGTACCTGCAGCTCTAGTCATCTCCACTATTTCCCAAAGAACAGGCTGAGCCATCCATCAATTGTCCTCCCGCGGTGACATCCGTCCTGTCATCGACATGAGCCCATGCTCTTGATCCTTCTCCATTACTTGCATGGCGTGGCGCTCGCCAGGGGTTTCAGTTACAAGGCGCGTCTTTGTTGGCAGCTCATGACAGGCCCCTTCATAAGATCAACAGCACGGAATGCGACACCCTTGCATCACGCACTATTTCCACAGTGGCAAGGGAATTTTTGATATTTTTTTCTTTATTTTAACTTTCAAAAAAATAATAAAAAAAAAAAAAAGAAGAAGAAGAAGAAGAAGAAAAGGCGGGAGCGACGTTTCCCCAGCCATACTCTGCGTCGAATATAGGGCACAGCCGCCGAGATCGGCTGCCGAGATGTGGTATCTGGAGCACGTCCCCAGGACGAAGACGTAGACGCACGCATCAACGCATGAACGGCGCCAATTTTGACACGCCCCTGCTTTCCACACGGTGAGCTGAATCAGCACTTGCTAAGACCAGAGGCTAAAACACAAACCGCCTTTGCTTTCATCTCTGCATCCGTTTTAGATTGTACATGCATACCTCATGGCCGTTTCGCTGGAGACTTTGCCGCTTTGTGCCGATGCTGGCCATTGCTTGGGCAGCTCTTTGCTACCCTGATCGTGTCACGAGAGGAAGGAGGTGCCTGGTGCTGGCCGAATATTGCAGGGGTTCAGTACTCGGCACTTTTGTATCGAGATAGACTTCGATAGCTTGACACATATGAGGCAGGCAGACATCGTGCATCTGGGACAGAGTTTGTATATTCGGCACGCGCCATGATACAAGAACAAAGAACACGTGAGCTAGGCATTGGGGGCCCCTTTCGTTCCGGGGTTGCGGAACAGTATCGGGGTTTTCGGCTGCAGACAGACGTCACGTCACATTGGGTATCAAACTGCGACCGAGAAAAAGAATTCGCCGACCGCAAAGACGCCGAAATCACCATGACTCTACGAAGCGGAAAAAATACCCTCGACGGCGTAACGTATCAAACATAGCCGCGCGGGCTGGTAAGCCCCGATGCTGACCCTGGTGCGCCTTTGATTTCTCGTGAGCCAGCCATTCGATCGGTCCTGTTACCTTACCCCCCTTGGAAGGTTTAAGGCGATGGGAGACTCCTCAGGAGATCACGGCGATCATCCTGCCGCGGCTTTTCTCCCAAGGCCATCCTTTCCTTGATCTTCCGACCATGACAAATGTTTCTTTTCGGTCGAGCGAACCGAAGTTTGGGTCCCACACGGAACATGCATGGTACCCAGAGTTGATCATACATGTAGTCAAAACCGAATGCATCATTCTTGGTAGTTACATTTGCCATTAATTGTACACGTACATCGCGGTCCGAGGTCCATCGCAAAACGCCAATCACCGCAAATCACCAGATTTCCCAAGACGGCCCTCCTCTCTCCAATGTGCCTCCCTGTCGGACCGCCTCGCTGGCCCTCCCCCTCGCTGGCCCTCCGCTCGGCATCCCTCGGTGCCGGGGGGCACATCATACAAAGCCCAGAAAATCCCATGTTCGAGCCTACCGTGTTCCGGGTTCCAAGCCTCAACCGCGTTTACAGTCTTTTGATTCCACCACCCCTCCCTGTCTTCTTCGCCCTCCTTCTTCTGCATGTCTCCCTCTTGCGTGTGATGTGCCTTGCTCTCGTTGCCTGCTTTACGCAAAGTTGTCCTGTCGGTCCACCCAAATGTCCTCCAGCTCGGCGAAGCTGTGGAAGTGGATGGGACGGTGCTGGTCGCTGTAGAACGGCAGCGGCGTGTCGAGCTTGACGTGCACGGGCTTCTTCTCCATGCCCGCAAAGGCGCTGCCCATGAAGCTGTAGTTCCACTTGCCCGTCTCCGGCACGAGGAAGAAGCCGCGGAAACGGGGGCTGAGGAGCAGCTTGCGCTTGGTGCCCATGTTCGTCGTGAAGCCCTGCGGCTGGTCGCTTCCGAGGTCCTTGTTCTCGGCGCCCCACTTGTAGCCCTGCGGCGTGAGACCCCAGGCCGAGAGCGAGACGGAGCCGGGCGTGAAGGCGACGGCGACAGTGATGGTGTCGTTCTTGTCCCAGGTCGAGTGTGTGTCAAGCAGCTTGGCGTGTTCGGTAACATCCATGGCCGACATGTACGGCAGCTCCGAGCCGGACATGGTGTGGATGACGCCGAGGGGTTCCATGTTCTCGAGGTACTCGTGCTGCGGCAGCTGCTGGGGGAGCTGCACGTTGCGGAGACCGCCGATCTGGGGGATCATGACGATGCACTTAATCTCCTTGACTTGGTCGTTGTCGGGAACAGAGGTTCCGTACAGATAGCCGGCGACCTGAACGCGAAGATCGGCAATGGTGATGAACCGCTTGAGAATGTTGTTGGGCATTACATAGGTGATGTCATCCGAGTCATTGTCCACGGAGGAGACGTAGATATTGTTCGACTTGGTGCGTAGGTTGGACGTGGCAATCGCGCGAGTTCTCCATTCCGTCTTGGAGGCGAAAGTCTGCTGCTCGAACTGAGACGTCGTCGTCACGACGAGCTCCTCGCCGTGCACGTTCTGTGTCTTGGTCGTGACAGCGGTCAGCTGCTGCTGTTCCTGCTGCTGCTTCTCAATCTCCGCAGCCTGCTGCCTCTGCATCGAGGGCGCCGAGATCTCCATGCCGAGAATAATGTCGCGAACCTCGCTGCTGGTCAGACTCGACACGTTGACATTGTTCTTCTTTCCGTAGTCATTCAGGATGAGGTCGCGAAGCTGCACTTCGACCTTGACCCAGTCTTCGTCCGACAGTGTGGGCCAAATATGGTGGTCTTGTGTGATGACCGTCTTGTCAGGTCGAAGAATGAGCTTGGTCTTGTCGGGATTAACGTGCAGAGCTCGAAGAATGAGAATCAGACGCGAGAATGCCGTGTATGACGAAAGAGACTTGAGCCACTCGTCATAAAGGTTGAACAAAACCATCTGCGGCTCGGTAGCACGAAGAATCATGTCACCCAGCTTCTCAACCTTCATCGCAGCCTGGAACGGAAGTTGCAGCTCGGAGGCGCGAATGGAAATGTTGGGGAAGTCGAGCAGATGGACCTCGAGAGGGTCAAGGAGACCCTTGCGGGTGACAATCAGCTGCTTCGGCTGTTCCTCCACGGGCAGGGAGCGGATCAGGGCTGCAACTTCCTCGGCAGTCTTCCACTTTGCGAGCTGACCGAGACGCTTCTGGCCTGCCCAGACGCTTGTGTGAATGATCTTGAGGAAGAGCTGACCGGTGCGAGGGTTGAAGATGAAGATGGCTCCGTTGATTGGTTTTGTCGTCAAGTTGCCTTCGAATGTCTTGTGAATTGTAACACGGTAGACGTTGGTGTCATCAATGAACAGCTGAGTCTGGTTGCTGAAGAGTTCAGAATAGTTCTGCGAATTTAGGAACTCCTGGGTGTTCTCCGAAGCGTAGAGCTGCAGACCCTTTCTGATACGCTCGCGAAGAACATACAAGGCAGGGTTGGCCTTCATGACCTTGGCCATGGCCTGCTGAATAAGTACCTTGAGACCGGGGAAGTACATGCCATAAGCGGAGTACAGGTTGTATGCGAGATCAATGCCAATCATTAGACCGGTGGCAGACGGGTAAATACTCGCGCTATCGGTCGTGTAGTCGAGATACTTCGCACGTGTGTAACGCTCAATGTCGTGTGAGTCGTAGTCGCCATAGCGAAGTTGAACGTCGACCCAGAACTTGTTCGTACTTGTCGGCTCAATGACGTCCTTGGTGTCAAACAGCATTGACGGCCTGGTGACATTCCACTTGTGGTTGGCGAAGAGCAGAATATCGGCGCAAGAGCTGTTCATCTTGTATGATTTACGGGGATGGATCGTCTCTTTCTGCACCATGCTGATACCAAGGGACTCGAGCTCCTGGTCAAAGACTTGACACAAGTCCATCACCACAGATTCGTGAATCTTTTGCCACAGATGGGCACGGAAGATCTGAATCAGCGAGATCTTAAGAGTAGGAATCTTGCCGTGCAAGAAGATACCAGTCAAATCAAGTTGGACCTGGAAACCCACGTAAACGTTGGCGCGGTTGATCGTGGGTGACCACCAAAGAGTGAAGCGACGGTTCGGGATCTGGTTCAAACCGGAACGCTGCGCGTTCGTGAGTTTCTTGAACTTCATGGACTCTTCAAAACCACTGTTGTGGAGAACCAAGTAATCGTGCCGCAAGTAGAGCTGATCTTGATCGACTCTGAACCCTGCCCATTCCGTATCCTCGGATTCCAGAGAGATTGACTTGATGGCGAAGCTATGGCTCTGCGGGATGAAGCGCTCGCAGGTTTGCTTCCGCAGGAGTAGGCAGGGAATCTCAGTCAGGTTTCCAGAGATCTGAGCAAAGAGCTGAGGGAACTGAGCAGTGCGTTCCAGGTTCCACGCCATGCGTTCCTTGGTCCATACACCAAAGCCCAGAGAGCGAGCCAGGGCGACAGCATCCCAGAACAGAGTAGAGTGCTGACGCTTGCTCTGAGCGAAGCCGAATACGTTCTCCGAGCAAACGTAGCTGCCATCTGTATCGAGAAGGCCTGCAAGAACAGCCAGGCGAACCGCTCGCGAGTTCTGCATGTATTCAGAGGGAATTCGCTTGCGATCAGCCTCGGGTCCAGTCTCGCCGTGAGAGAGTAGCCCAAGCTCGTTGAGGGCATGACGAAGTGTGTTAATACCAGACTTGCCTGGGGGTCTATCCACAATATCATCGAGTAGCTGGTTCTGTTCCTCTTCTTGGATGTCGCCGTAAGAAGCACGACCCATGCGAAGGCGGATGCACTTGCGCTCCGAGAGTTGTTTGTCAGAATTCTGTCCAGAGGGCGCTTCATCGTCAGACTGAGCTTCGTCTAGAAGCTCTGTCTCAGCGTCTTCATCGTCGATCTCAAGTAGGTCCAGTTCGACGTCGTCCAATTCGCTGCCAGAAACAGAGTCCAATGCGTGCCTTTGGTCGTTGCCACCGCACAGAGCAGCTTGGGGCGCGGTCCAAACTCTAGCCTCGCCGGGAGCACGATGGGGTTGAACAGTCCAGCCCGCAGTCAGTCGTTGCTTCATAATAGTCTGCCTGGCGGGGCGCTTGCGATCAGGCTGTGCCGCGTTGTTCACCTGAGGAAGCGTTGGCTCTGCTGGTCGGGTTCTGCACACAGCAGTGTGGCCAAGTCGATCATGCCATACAAGGTGAAGATCGAGATCACTGGCATGACGAACAAGGAATTGGCGTACTTCCGCCTCGTGATTGGAGTAGGACGTGTCGCTAGATCGGTTTCTATCGCCGAGCCAGAGGCCCAGGAAGTATGGATCGACGGGTACTTTTTGCTCGGGCAGCTCGAACCCAGGGGATCTGAACAGTCGGTGTTTGCCTTGTTCGGTAGGATCAAGAGATGCGAACTCTGTAGCGGTCATTTCAACTGTATCATAGCGCTCTGTGGCCGAGACCTGGACATTGCCCTTCGGGCTTTCTCGATGAAGGACCAGGATGTGATTTGGCGTTACGACAAGATCTTCCTTGCTGCCGCCAACTTGGATGCGGTAAAGACGATCGTTTCCGCTGACGATGTTGAAGGCACGTCGCGGGCCGCCGTCAGGTCCCAGCAGCAAGTCACCCTCTTTGACGTCTTCAACCGCAACCTTGGTGCTGTCGTATCGCAGGAGCATTGTTCCCTTGGCCAAGCACGCCTTCTCCCAGAAGAGGCCTTCCCAGGACGGGAATCCCGTGGCTTTGAAAAGCGTGTGCTCGAGAATGGTCTCGACACCACCAAGTGCTTGGATAACGTCAGTGCGGTAGGCGTTGAGGTTCCAGAGCTTGCCGTCGTGACGTTGACTCGTCCACCAGAATGGGTTGTTCTTCATGAGTTGGTAGATCTTGAACTCAGCACGAGCGCGGAAGCCCTTGTCAAAGCTAAGCGTGCTGCGATCTTTCTGGAAGAGTGTGTTGATGCGAGGCAGACCGCGGTCCCAGCTGTCCTCGAGGTCCTCGAGCGTCAGGCGACGGTTCTGTTGGTTGGCTTCCATGCGCTTCTGCGAGTATTCGGTCCAGACACGCTGCGAGTCGATGAACTCGGCTTCCCAAGGAATAATATATCGGAAAATGTTGGGAATGAGAGTCTCTTCGTCATGGGTCATACCAGAACGGTAGTGCGTGACACCTGTATCCGTTTGCTTGGACCACCGCTTGTCACTCGCGGGGATGAGAATGTGAGAACCAGAGATCATACCCAGACCACCCAGTTCCTTAGGAGTGTAAAACACCGCAGGCGGGAATCGAGACGGCATCTTGGAATTCAGGCCAATCTTGACACGAGTCTGAATCTTCGTCTCACACTTGACAATGGTGTCTAGTAGCTCAATGGTGGAGACTGCAGCCTCGCGGTAGTAGGTGAAAAGAGCGATCAAGGCCGTGTTCCACTTGTTGGCGATCTTGGTGAATGTAGTGGAACCAGAAGACATGAGAATCTGACGAATACGGTTGTTGAACTTCTGGATGTCATCTTCAGTCACCTGGAGGAAAGCGTGTGCTGTTCTCTCCTTCGTGGTATTGTCAACAAGCGACCACACGCTGTCCTTGACCGGGAACTCATCGTTCTGATTCCGAATCTTGGGGAGAATGCGAACTTCGAAGCCGCACATAGAGAAGAGGAGGTTGGGGTTATCCCGACTGTAAACGCTCGTGAAGCTGTCATCCCACTCAATGGTGGTGATGGATCGCGGGAGGCGGTTCTTGAGGTCCCAGAAGACAGCCCTTCCCAGGTTGACATCGTGCCTCATCAGCCTCATGCGAGAATCTCTTGGCCAGCACTTCTTGCTCTTGAAGCCGATAACATTCTCAAAGTTTGGGTCGGGTTGTTCTGTGAGGAAACGTTGGATCAGGTCACGCGAATCTTCCGCAGTGAAACGCAGGAACACCCAGATCTTGTCGACATAACGGGTGTAAAGACGAATCGGGTGACGGGTTTCCGTCTCCTTGTCACGGAACTGCAGGAAGTCATTGGGGCTTTGAGGGGGGCCCGCAATCTCGCTGGCTCTTTGGGGGCCAAGAAGCAGCAGGTCCAGGACGAGACCGTAGTACTGGAAAACGAAGGCCGAGAACTGCAAGCCACGGATCATACCGTAGCTGTTGACGTGGTTCATGTCCTTGTAGGTCAGCTGAACGTTGTTCTTGGCAGTGATGTAGTCTGCCAGGTTGTGGTCCATGATCAGTCTCAACAGTGAGTTGAGCAGAGTTAGTTCCATTTTGTCGTACACCTTGGACAACTCGGTCTCGATCATGACGTTGCACTCTCCGTTTTCGGTTTCCCAAACCTTGTCCAAGTTATTGATGCCCTGTGCCCACTTGTACACCAGGAGGGGAGGCACTTCCGAATCTGAAGGCTTGATCCACGCAGGGAACAGGTGGCGTTGATCAGCCTGGTACCAGAGATACTGGTCAAGGTAGGCATCACTGATCTTCTCAATGGGCTCGATATCATACACAGGATTGATTGTGCTGTAATTGTCGTTCATGTCGATGCCTACCTCCTTGAAAGCACGCTGTGTCAGGAGGAAGCGCTTGATGCGTTCGAGAGTTGTGCCAGGGCTGTCGTAAGCCTGCTCGATCAGGGCCAACTCCTCACGCTGGCTCTGGTTCAGACGCCCCTTGACAGAGTAGGCCTCACGGAGGCGCTCTAGGGCGAGGATGAGAATCTTGGTGTCATGCTTGTAGGACACGCTGGGGAAGGGAATGGGAGAAAACTTTCGCGACTCGAGCCAGTGCACGGTGGTGGTGTAGATAGCCACGGCCTCCTCAGAAGAGACGTAAGGACCGTCCTTCATGTGGTTGTGCTGGCGCTCCTGCTCAGCCTTCAGCCAGAGACGAGTCAAACGACCGACGTTCTTTTTAGCCACAGTCTTGTCGACCGTTGCACCACGTCGAATACGCTCTCGGTTGTAGTGAGCAACTGAGATCCACCAATCCGCCTTGGCTTTGACGTAACGCAGAATGATGTTTTCAATGGGCGCTGGCAAGCCAGGCACCTTCCAAGGAATGTTACTCTTCCAGCACCTCCACGCTTCGGAAAGATGCTGGAGCACAGTGTTAACCTTGTTCTGCTTGATGCCTTCGGGCATCATGTCCATCAAGTCCGCCATGACCGAAGCGCGAAGCTCAAGATCAAAGTGAGACTCGACACGCTGCTTCGTGACGGTTTTGGCGACACCCTTGCTGTGGCGGCCCTCGAACTGACGAGACAGAAGGTTGCCAAGCCATCGCTCCAAGAGTGGAATGACACCCCTCATGAAGAACAGCCAAACTCGCCAGGCGGGAGCCCAGAAACCGCAGCCGGGGCCCTTGCCGACGGGAGCAGAGTTGAAGCGGTAGTAAATCAGATGCTTCAGATCCTTGCAGGAACGAATCTGGTGCATCAGCTTGTACTTGTAACGGTACATTCCCGTTAGCTGACCCACATGGTTGAAAGCATAGAGGATGCCGTCAGCCAGTTGGAAAGGGTCGATGTTGCCGAGGCGGTATTGAACCTGGGCATCGACGATCAGCTTGGTCAAACGCAGGATCTCACGCATCAGGTGGAAAGCGTTGCCGAAGCGAGACTTCTTTCGCTCCTTGGTTGTGAGGGTCTTGACAGGCTTCAGGTTGAAGTTGTAGTCGAGATGAAGGTAGGTAAGGTTCTTGCGGTGAATCAAGAGATTGAGCATGTTGAAACCTTGTCGGCAGACCTGCAAACCGGCTTCGACCCAGTCGATGGTGGTCTGCTGGAAGAACTTGGTCTGCCTGAGACTCCGCATCAGGTTCTGTTGCTGCTGTGACTTTGGCTTCTTCTTGTGGACCTCGTTCAGAACGAAGTTCTTCAAGAGCTTCTGGTACGACACGCGAACCTTGACG
Organism: Verticillium dahliae VdLs.17; assembly: GCF_000150675.1. NCBI lineage: Eukaryota > Fungi > Ascomycota > Sordariomycetes > Glomerellales > Plectosphaerellaceae > Verticillium > Verticillium dahliae. The sequence continues at coordinate 110,062 of NW_009276961.1, forward strand.
GGAGGCTTGTCCGTTGGCGCGTGTTCGAGGTACCATTGCTTGATGAGAGGTACATCCTGGGCGCGGACCATGCGCCCGGAGCGACGATCAAAGGGGAACGGCGCCCACCACAGCTCAATGGCAGCAGCCGTGTCGTCATTAAAGAGTTCCTCTTCATTCAAGAATGGCTCGACGTCGGCTGGCAGCTCAAACACATCCTCGTCCTCCTCGTTGTTGCCGACGCCAAAGAGCTCGTCCTCGTGGCTGATGGTGAGGTTCTTCGGTGCTACGGCACGGGACGAGATGGGATTGATTCTGTGATCGAAGTGGAAAGCTGGCAGGTCTGGGTTGTCGGAACGCTTGAAGACGATCTGAGGGTATGAATGCCAAGCGAGATGAACACTTCGGGGAAGAGAGTTGTAGAGATAGGGATACGCCACGCGGAACTCTGTCCTGACAGGATTACGGAAGATGATTCGGTCGATGGCGTTGAACTCTCCGAAGTCCTCATCGTTGGGATCGATGTCCTTGTAGAGGGGCTCGAAGCGCGGTCCGCCTGGTAGTGCGACGTTGAGCGCCTTTCCGGTCAGGAAACTCTTGCGGTCGAAGAGGTAGAAGTAGTTCTTGTCGACAACGTCTGAAATGAGGGGTCGACTCAGTCTGAAGAGCGTGGCCATCTGAGGAAGAGTAAGGTTCCAGGACTTGTAGCTGTCGCCATTGACATGTGGTGTATCAAGGAGCGGCCTGTGATCGTAGAACCATTCGTAAACTGCTGCGTCTTCGTCCTCGTTCAGCTCCATCTGGATAGGCTCCGCAGGCTCAACGTCTTCGAGGTTCTCAGACCACGACAGCGGGGGCTCTTCGTCATCAAATGGTGGGAAGCGCATACGCTTGAACAGCCTTCGGTCGGCCTTCTCCTTTCGCATGAACGTCCACATCATGGCCCACTGCGCGAAGAAGACGGGCTCGATGACGCGAGGGATCTCGTTGACGAGGGTCAGGCATCCGTTGACGTGATACAGAACCTTGACTTCGCGCGCTGACTCCCAGGGCATGGGCATGTTCTCCAGCAGCTTCAGGACGGCGTGAGGCATGAACTTGAGAGCTCCGAGATAGCTTCGCTTGTCGCTGGTGTACTTCTTCTGCGACACATCACCAATGTCTTTGACGATCTTGCGTAGATGCTCCGGTGGCATGTCAGCTTTCTGCGTCTCGACAAACCCGCTCTTCCGCTTCTCGCCAAAGCGGGCGCGTTGATCCCGAAGCCATTCCTTCTTCTTCTGGGCAAACTTTGCGATTTGAGGGTCGGTCGGAGGACGGTATCCAGGTGGTGGCGGCGCGGGGGCGGATGGAGGAGGAGGCAGCGACGACGAAGGAGGAGGCGGCGGCGGAGGCGGAGGGCCCCATCCCGGAGGAGGCGGTGGTGGTTGTGAGGACATGTTGGATGAATTGGCGATTGTGATGATGCGAGCGAGGGCGGGAGGGAGTCCGTCTGAGCTCTCGACGACTGTCGCTGGCGCGACTCCCGAGACGCGTTAAACGACGTGGAGTCCGGGCGATGCGGCAGGGTATTCGGGAACAGAAAAAATCGCTTTGAAATGAGTGAATGTGGTGAACGATCAGTCACGCGATTCGGGCGGCGATGACTGTCGCAACGATAGGGATCGTTACGAGATTGATGATGAAGGCGACTCGTCTCGGTCGCCTCGAGTTTTTCCTGACTGGAAGTCCAGGCAGATGCAAGATGCGCTAATCTCGTTCGGGTAAGGCCAGGGCTGTCGCTGCTTTTAGCAACGTGGGGTTCTTTGGGTCGCAACGAGCCAACCACCATCACTGAGTCACTCGCTGCCTTGCACGCACAGAAAATTACTGATTTTCCCCTCCACCAGTCTGCATCAATTTTCACCCACTATCACCCCCCTCCCTCCCCCCTCACCTTGAGACCGTTCGGGCATCCCCTTTTGAGCGACAGCAAAGCAACTGCCAAAATGTCCAGGTTCTTCCGCCGTGGTGGTGACGACAGCTCCTCCGAGAGCTCTTCCGACGAGGAGGAGCTCTACTCCGAGGAGGAGGAGGAGGAAGAGAAGAAGGTCCGCGACGACGACGATTCCGATGACGACTCTGACGATGATAATGACGAAGATGACTCGGATGACGACTCGAGCGATGACGATGGAGGAAAGGCGACCGGCCTGAACCGTTTCCTCAAAGACGCCAGCTCTGAGAGCGAGGACAGCGACGACGAGCAGAGGCTCAAGGTCAGGAGCGCAAAGGACAAGCGTCATGAGGAACTCGAGGCGACCATCAAGTTGATTGAGAACGGCGAGAAGAATGGCGACTGGGCCTCTATTTCGAGTGGTAAGGATTGACTCGCATGTTTTCGGGAAGGCGAGAAGGCGAGAGTGCTGATGCTGACCCCGCGTTACCAGAATTCGACAAGCTCAACCGCCAGGTCGCCAAGATCCAAGAGTCGAGGAAGACGCCCAAGTCTTACATCAAGACCATTGCCGAACTCGAGGACTACATGAACGAGGCCGTTGCCAAGCAGAAGGTCACGCCGAAGAAGATGAACGCCATCGCTGCCCGTGGCCTGAACGCTGTCAAGCAGAAGATCAAGAAGGTCAACAAGGACTACCAGTCGCAGATCGAGGCCTACCGTGCCGACAACGATGCCTTCATGGATTCCGAGGAGGAAGAGGAGAAGGTTTCCAAGCCCAAGAAGACTGTTCGCATCGCCGAGGCTGAGGATGTTGCCGAACCCCTCGGCGAGGATGATGGCTTTGCCACGGTCGGCAAGGGCGGTCGCACCCTCCAGTTCACCCCCGAGAGCATCTTCAAGCATCTCCGTGGCATCATCGAGTCTCGCGGCAAGAAGAACACCGACCGCGCCGAGCAGATCAAGACTATGGAGAAGCTCAGCGAAATCGCCAACACGCCCTACCAGAAGATCCGCGTCCTGCTTGCCCTCGTCTCCACGCGTTTCGACCTCAGCTCCAGCGGTGCCACTTCGATGCCCGTTGAGCACTGGAAGGCTGCCGAAAAGGAGCTTGCCACCCTGTTTGAGGTCCTCGAGGCCAACCCCGATTACGTGGTTGTCGAGAACGCCGAGGAGTGGGAGGACGACGAGAAGCCTCCTGTGCTTGAGAAGGGCGAGAAGTACATCAAGGTTCCTGGCAGCATCGTCTCGTTCATCGAGCGTCTGGATGATGAGCTCACCCGCTCGCTCCAGAACATCGACCCTCACACCTCGGAGTATATTGAGCGTCTTACTGATGAGGGTGTCCTGTACGACATCATCTTCCGCGGCCAGCTGTACTACGAGTACCTCCGAAAGGATGCCGCGCTCGATATTACTCAGGAAAGCATCAACCGTGTTGTCACGAGGAGGCTCGAGCACGTCTACTTCAAGGTGAGCACCACTGTCTTTAATTTCAACCCATGATCTCTTGCTAACGACTGGTTCAGCCTGCCCAAGTCATCAAGATTCTTGAGGAGAACGCCTGGAAGACTGCCTCTGCCAAGGCCGAGTCGGACATCACGCCTCGCTGTGAAGACGCTGATGCCAGCAACCTCGTCAACGTCGTCTGCAACTACCTCTTCAGCAACGCCGAGGGTATCCTCCGTGCCCGCGCCATGCTGTGCCGTGTCTACTTCCTCGCCCTGCACAACGAGTACTACAATGCTCGTGACATGATGCTCATGTCCCATCTGCAGGAGAACATTCCCCAGTTCGACGTTCTTTCTCAGATTCTCTACAACCGTACGCTGGTCCAGGTCGGTCTCTGCGCCTTCCGCAAGGGTCTCGTCTACGACGCCCAGAACACTCTGCAAGAGATTTGCGGCAGCGGTCGCCAGAAGGAGCTGTTGGCGCAGGGCGTCATGATCCAAAGGTACAACCAGGTGTCGCCCGAGCAGGAGAGGCTTGAGAAGCAGCGCCAGCTGCCCTTCCACATGCACATTAACCTCGAGCTCCTCGAGTGCGTGTACCTCACCTGCAGCATGCTGCTCGAGATCCCCGTTCTCGCCCAGACCGGCTCATCACCGGACATCAAGAAGCGCAACATCAGCAAGACGTACAGGCGCATGCTCGAGTACCACGAGCGTCAGATCTTCACCGGCCCCCCAGAGAACACGCGTGACCACGTCATGCAGGCGTCCAAGGCGCTCGCGGCGGGCGACTGGAAGAAGTCGATCCACTTCATCCACAGCATCAAGATCTGGGAGCTCATGCCCAACACGGACGACATCAAGACGATGCTCGCCAAGCAGATCCAGGAGGAGGGTCTGCGCACGTACCTCTTCACGTACGCGCCCTTCTACGACACGCTGGCGTCGGAGACGCTCAGCGCCATGTTCGAGATGGAGACGAGCAAGGTGCTGGCTGTCATCAGCAAGATGATCAGCCACGAGGAGCTCGCGGCTTCGCTCGACCAGGTCACGTCGACCGTCATCTTCCGCAAGGGCGTTGAGCTCAGCCGTCTGCAGAGCTTGGCGATCGCCATGTCGGACCGCGCGAGCTCGCTCATCGAGACGAACGAGCGCACACTGGAGCAGCGCACGCAGGGCTCGGCCAACGCCTTCGAGAGGCAGGGCGGTCGCGGACGCGGCGGAGGTCGTGGCCGTGGCGGCAGGGGAGGCGGTGGCGGCGGCCGCGGCGGCGGTGGCCACGCGCAACGCCAGGCGGGTGGCACGCAGTTCACCGGCGGTGCGCTGGGCGCCGCTGTACGGGGTTAAGCGTGGCCGTTGGTGGGCTTTTCTGTTTGCTTGCTAATATCTGCGGTTTTGGCATCAGGGTTTGGTCGCTTGGTCAAAAAACCAATCAGGCGCGCAGGGGTGGTCAGTCAGAGGACAGGGGACAGCCCCTACGTTAGGTATGACGTGTAGCTTCGCGGAATAGAGGCTATAGAATGCATTTTCTCCCGTTACGTTGATGAAGCCGCAAGGATGATGGTGATTGTTGATTTGGCAAGACGTGTGTGTATCAAAAAAGTTCGCGTGTGGCAAGTTTGATGGAGTAGATATTAAGACTAAGAAAACGAGAATCAGGATCTACTCGGATATGCATGTTGACACGAGTTGCCGGGGAAAGACACGGAATGCCTCAGAATCTGGATGATCGATGGAGAGATACTGGTCCTTGTGTCGTCAAATCTTGATAGGATCTCACGCGAGAAAAGCCCCTAGGATCAACATGCACCCAGAGAGCCGGCCGCTCGCCACCAAGATGCACGTGATGCCACAAAACGACGCGCGCGGGCTACTTGCGTCTGACCCGCGCGGGTGAAAATCGGCGCCAGACCTGTGGAGTAGGCATGAGGCGAGAAAAGGTCGTCTACGGCCAGGAAGCTTACTCAGACCTAACAAATAGGCCGGCATGGCCACCGAGGGGAATCGGCACCTTCGAATGACAACATCAGATGTGTGATTGGGCGTTCTGTCAACTCTTTTGTAGGTCTAGGTGGCCGAAGGAGAAACTATAGAAACATACAAAACCCCATGCCTGTTTTTTAGTCGTCATGGCCGCCCTTGCCTATTTTGCCAATGAACTCGCTGTCTAAACCGTCGACCGTCCCAATAAACCACAGCATTGCAAGGCTGAGAGCTACGCCGCAAACTAGAAGACTCAGCACTATCACGGCCCGTGATCTTCAGCGCCCAGCCAACACGCATACATCGAGACGAAACTTCTCACAGCTGTCTTCCACAAGCTCCAGATCCATCATGGCTTCACTCCACGAGCAGCCGGCTGCGCGCCAGCCATCCAGCGCAGAAACCTTATCAGCGCCAGAGGCCCAGCTGCCACCCCTCTCAGCCGCCGACTTTCGCACTTTCAATACCCTAGCCGTGAAGATGGACTACTTCGTATGGACCCTTTTTTTTGGGCCTTTTCCCATTTTTGTAGCGCAATCTTGGCTAACGCACCGCTCAGCACAACCACTTTCGCACAACGTGGACCATGCTCCACACGGCGGCGACGAGCAACAAGCGGCCGCAAGGCATGTCGATCCGGCAGTTTCTCAGCGAGGGGCTCTCGTTCATCCAGCACCTCGAGGCGCACCACTCGATCGAGGAGAACTACTTCTTCCCGCAGCTTGCGCGCAAGATGCCCGAGTTCCGCGGCGGCAAGGCCGAGCTGCTGCGGCAGCACCGCGAGATCCACAAGGGCATGGAGGGCCTGCAGGCGTACCTGCGCGCGTGCCGGGCCGGCGAGGTGGAGCTGCAGATGAGCGTGCTGCTGGAGAAGCTCGACAGCTGGGGCGATGTGCTGTGGACGCATCTAGATCAGGAGGTCAAGACGCTCGGGGCGGAGAATATGCGCAGGTACTGGACGCTTGCTGACATGAAGGGGTTCATGATGTAAAAATGGCATGGCGCTGGCGTTTCGCTGGAGCTGACGGGGCTCTGTTGCATGGACATGGCGTTGCCATTGTTATTTGGGGCCACGGGGTGAAGAGGATCGTGTTTGGTAGTTAGAAGCATAATTCAAATGACCTGGTATTTCGTAAAAGTCCATTGCTCATTCTGAGAGGCTGTTTGGCACCAGCGGAGTAATTATTTGTCCTGCCGAGGAACCATGACCGTGTTCTACAACGATACCCATAAGGTCGCACCCGTTTTATCATGTACGATAGTCTAGCATCCTCAGGCCGTGTCCTTCCAGAGCTGCCTCATCTGGACAACGCCGGGCACACAGCCAATGGCCCAGACGACCGTGTCGTTGAGGAACCCGTCGGCCGTGCTCCAGTGCACCGTCAAGGGCGCCCACGCCACGTTCCTCACGAAGCTCCTCTGCCACGCGGCCTTCCACTCCTTGTGCTCCGCGCTCGTCGCGTCGCCGGTCTTGCGGCGCTGCCTCTCGATGAGCAGCCGTCCAATCTCAAGCCCGACGTAGGCCGACCACGACCTCGTGCTCCAGCGCGCGGCCTTGACCTGCTGCGCCGGCGTCAGGCCGAAGACGCCCTTGCCGCTGAGGAAGTAGGCGTTCTCGAGCGACTGGAACAGCACGAGCGTGATGAACTGCGCCCAGGCAATCGTCTTGTCGAGCGTCTCGGCGCTCGTGTCGGGCTTGGCGCCCGTCTTCTCGTCGACGGCCTGGGGCTTCGTCTTCTTCTCGAGAAGGGGCAGCACGAGGCGGCGGCCGGCAAAGTATATGCCCAGCAGGCCCCAGGAGCGCAGGAAGACGCGGCTCTCGCTCAGCAGCAGGGACAGGGCGCGCAGCCTCGTGGCGAGGCGCAGGGCGAGGGTCGCGACCGGGGAGGCCTGGGGCGCGGCGGAGAGGAGCAGGGTCGTGCTCTCGGGGAGGGAAAAGGCGAGGGTGATGAGCTTGTGGGCGGAGCGGTGGAGCGCCGAGCGGCTGGCGGCGTCGAGAAGGTTCGAAGAGAGGCGGGCCGTGTAGCCGATGAAGAGGAGTACCGTGTCGATGCCCGAAGGGGTTTGCATGCAACGGTGGAGGTGGGCAATGAAGGCGTCAATGTTGGAGGGCGTCGCGGCGAGGATGGCGCTGAGGGGCAGCTTGGGGGGAGCTGGTGCTGGGGTCGGCGGGGCGATGGGCTCGCCAGAGGGCAGGTCTGTGATGGCGTTTGCTTCAGTCATGGTTATGGCGTCGTTGGGACTGATGCTCCAGGGCTGTCGGTATATTCGGGGAGAGCTGCAGGATCGAGGAGAGGTAACGGGTTAGCGTCGAGGGCTCGGAAGTATGATGGCGTTGCTCAGGTCGCTGGCTAGGAAAGCTCGGTATGGCTGGGTATAGACGACGAATGACAACAAGATGAAGAGAGAGATGCGATATTCACTGGTAGCTGGTCATCGATACAACAATTACACGAAGAAGGGCTGATGGCAGAGAGCAAAAACACGGTCTCCAATGTCTAATGTTGGGGAGAAGGGGTCGGCAGCGAATGCAGCGAGTGGAAGTGCCGCCATCTGCCTCTTCTTCTTCGTCTCCCCCCACGTCCTTCCACCTGGCAGCTCGCACGAGGCGGCAGTCGGACTTCGGCCCTGGAGGGGGAGACCTCGGCAGAACGTAGCGCGGCTTGTAGGTACCTCGCTAACCACACCAAGATGGTGACGAGGCAGGTACTCAGGGGTGTCTGTGCCCCAGACCCCGGCGCCGCAGGGCGCTACGGTTGGCCCTTGGTGTCCCTTGCCCTGAGGTGGCTTGCCGACACCTCGGTCTCTGGGTACGTATATCTGCCTGCGATCTGCCGCTCCGTACGTGCAACTTTGATCAATTCATACCTCCCTAGGTCCCTGGAGAGGTTTCATCTGTCTTGTCGATGCAAAATGCCGGAGACGTTGCCGACATGAAGCCAACGGCCACTGACGCTCATCTTCCTGGCACTCGTCCTCACGAGGCGACACCCCGCGCACCCATCTCAGATTCGGCGTGTTCATATCCACGCGAATCCCACAAAAAACATCCACCTAGGTACCTTACACCAGGAGTGCCCTGACCCAGAACGCCGCTTGATCAGATAAAAACAGCGCATCCACATCTGAGCCCTCGTCCGCTGTTCCTCTCGACACGACTCCACAAGCCATATGCTACCCTGTCCACTACTTATCCTCTTGCTGCCGCCTCGGCCTGGCATCCAGCTTCGCAGCATTCGGCGAGATGGCAGAGTGGTCTAATGCGATAGACTAGAAATCTATTCACTTCGGTGGCGCAGGTTCAAATCCTGCTCTCGTCGGTCTTGTTTTGTCTTGCTTCGTCTTGCTTCGACAAGTATCATCTCGATGTTGGTTGTCATGAGCCATCGACCTGTGACGAGTGTTTGGCAACATAGTCTGGCCTCGGGATGTAACCCAGGCTCTTTTTAGCAAAGCTAAAGGCTGCTTCTTGGAGGCGACCACTTTTTTTCTCTTTTTCTTCTGTAGTGAATAACCTGAGAGAAAATTGTGCGAATCGGTAGAGTGGCTAGTTCTCTGCAGCTTCATCCGGCATATCTATAGATCAGGTTGTTTGGGCCAGTGAAGACCAGGCCAAGACGCTGTCTATTATTACGGCAGAACTGAGGTGGAATTGAGCTTGTGTTTCCTCTCCCCAACGTCAACATGATCCTGGCATCTCAAGTGATATACTTACATCTAGCCCTTGTGTAGCCATGCGAAAATTTGGTTGTCATGTTACTCCATCAAATAGTCGTCAACACTGAGCCATGTGAATTGATCCCACCCCAGACAGTTCGTTGATGCCTGTTGTCGACGTTCCCAATTTAATTGGTCGCAAGGCAGCAGCATGGTCCGTGCAGCTCCCCGAACGTTCCCTTGTCATGCGTCATGCTGTGTCTTGACGTCTTTCTGGCTTACAAAAGTTGGGCTACACTGTGAATTCACGACGGCGATATTTTTTGTGACTGCGCTTTCCCGAATTCTACAGGCAGGAAGTTCCTTCCGTCTGAAATGGGTGGCAGGACTCAATTTCTTCCTAAACCTTGACATCCTATTCCCCAGGATCCTCGTGCTTCGAGACGGGGCACCATCGTTCTGACGTTTTTCTGTCACTGATCGTTAATCCCATCAAAGGGGAAGGTTCATCCAGATCACCCCCATGCACAACCTATACCGCGCAGGAGCAGTCTTACCTGGAGGGCCCCGTCTGAATTGACGCCATTTACTGCCGAATCTACGCTCTCTCACGGTTCTCGTGATTTCTTGAGCACCCTCCCTCAGGTCCCACATTACACACATTTCAACTGCCATGGCTTCCGACGACACACTGGATGAGGAGGCTGCCCTCCGCAACCTTACCGCCGATGTTCGAGATCAAGAAGATCTCGAAAGAGACATCGGACTTCAGGCCAATGCAGCCATCAAGGAGCAACAGGATAAGAACGACCAGGCCAAAATCGACAAGCTCGAAGCTAGCAAGACGAGACTTGAGGCCCAACGAAGGAAGGAACGTGAGAAGCTTGAAGCCAACCGCAATAACGTCTTCCAGTCACGCAATATCCAGAAGACCCTCGACAAGCTCGAGCTGGAGATCAGGCAAATTGACGGTGACGTGGCTGATTTTAAGGCTCGTCTGGAGCGCCGCCAGGAAGAGGTGGCCGCCGCCGAACAGGAAGTTGCGCAGGGAAAGTCGCTGAAGCTGCCTAATGAGAGCCGCCGCGACTACTTGGTGCGGACCGGAAAGATCACGCCATTTGCCTCCATTGGCGGCCCTCGCCCTGAAGGGTTTGAAGGCGACTTTGCCGACACGCTGCTGGAAGCCGAGGACGAGGCCAAGGAAGAGGCTTTGGCAGCCAACGACAAGGAACCCACCTCCCATCAGATTCTCCGTCGCCCTGGGTTTGCGGATGCCGCACCCGCACCTGCCGCCGTGGAAACCGAATTCAGTTTACGTCCCCGCAAGAAGAGGAAGGTCAAGCAAGCTGGTTCTGACGATGATTTTGACCCTGCTTCGGCTGCCACATCGGATGCGCCGTCGCCAGAATCCGCTGCAGCCTACACCTCAGAGGATGATACGAGTTCACGCAACCTCAAGCGAACGACCAAGGCCAGAGGCAAGAAGACTGCAGCCACAACGGAAAACGACGATCTGAGCAGCATTGACGATGGAAACGAGCGTTCGTACCAACAGCGTCTGGCAGACTGGACCGAGAGGCGGAGCGAAGCTCGGAAACAGCGACGATTAGAAGCTGGCGATACGTCAGTGGAACCCAGTGGCCCGGAATGGTCCAAGCCTTCGCCAGACGAGGAGGACTATGTGATCAATGATGATCTCAGGCTTCCTGGCGACATACATCCCTCTCTGTTTTCGTACCAAAAAACTGGTGTTCAGTGGTTGGCCGAATTATATTCGCAAAACGTTGGGGGTATCGTCGGTGACGAGATGGGACTTGGCAAGACAGGTAAACTGATTATGACGTCTTAAGTCGACCCATGCTGACAATTCAAAAAGTACAAGCCATTGCCTTCATTGCGGCCTTGCATTACAGCAAGAAGCTTACCAAACCCGTCATCATTGTTGCTCCCGCCACAGTTTTGCGTCAATGGGTGAACGAATTCCACCGCTGGTGGCCGGCTCTACGTGTTTCCATCCTACACTCGTCAGGAAGCGGCATGATAAACCTGCGCGAGGATGACACAGACGAGGAAACACACAACGGGAGGCGTGACAAGTCTGTCCGTAAAATAGTTGATAGAGTGGTCAAGCATGGACACGTGCTAGTGACTACCTACAACGGTCTCCAGACATACCAAGACGAGCTGCTCCATGTGGAGTGGGATTATGCAGTACTCGATGAAGGCCACAAGATCCGCAATCCCAACGCCGAGATCACAGTCCTGTGCAAGGAGCTGCGGACCCCCAACCGAATCATCCTCTCTGGCACACCTGTGCAAAATAATCTTTCGGAACTCTGGTCGCTTTTCGATTTCATCTACCCTATGCGATTGGGCACTCTGGTTACGTTCCGCACCCAGTTTGAGGTGCCCATCAAGCAGGGCGGTTATGCTGGTGCTACAAATCTGCAAATCCTGACAGCTGAGAAATGTGCCGAGACTCTCAAAGAAGCCATCAGCCAATACCTCCTGCAGCGGCTCAAAATTGACGTTGCCGCCGACCTTCCCTCCAAGACAGAACGGGTCCTGTTCTGCAAGATGACAGATAGGCAGCTCGAAGCTTACAAACAGTTTCTGAATTCTGATGCGGTCAACCAGATTCTAAGCGCCCGACGGAAATCCCTTTATGGTATTGACATTCTGCGCAAAATCTGCAATCACCCTGACCTTATCGACCCTCACCTTCAAAACAAGGCAGGCTACGATTGGGGAGACCCTGAGAAATCAGGGAAGATGTTAGTTGTGCGGAATCTCCTCCAAATCTGGAAAAAGCTTGGCCACAAGACACTGCTCTTCTCACAGAGCAAAATGATGCTGAATGTCATCGAGAAATTTCTGGGTGGTCTTGAGACAGTCAAGTACGTTCGCATGGACGGCGAAACCTCCATCGAGAAGAGGCAGAGTCTCATTGATCGGTTCAACACGGATCCCGAGATTGACATCTTTCTCCTGACAACCCGTACGGGTGGTCTTGGAGTCAACCTGACGGGTGCAAACCGAATCATCATTTTTGATCCTGACTGGAACCCTTCCACAGACATGCAGGCTCGTGAGAGAGCATGGCGTCTTGGGCAGACTCGATCTGTTGAAATCTACCGTCTCATGACTGCTGGCACTATTGAAGAGAAGATCTATCATCGCCAAATCTTCAAGCAGTTCATGACAAACAAGGTATTGAAAGACCCTAAACAGCGAGCTGCTTTCGATCTATCGGATCTTTACGACCTCTTCACATTCGGCAATTCTCAAGACAGCAAGGGCAATATCGACCGGAGCAGTATTCTCAAAGATGCCCAAGTCAAATTCGACGGAACCACACCTCCCAAAGAGAATGCTCCTGCCAGTCTAGTGCCAATCTCATCCGTGAGCAGTGAAAGCAGACCCCAGACTGGCTGCGAGGAAACGCGTCAAGTTCAGAATATCGATGGCGTACAAGGCATGGAAGAGACAAACAACCCAGAGGAGGTTGAGGACGAGAAGCGCATGGTAGAAGGCATCTTTGCTCGCAATGTCGAGAGCGCTTATGAACACGACAAGGTCATGAATGGCAAGAAGACAGTGCAGGCCGATCGCGGAATGATCACGCAAGAGGCAAATGCCGTCGCAGCCACAGCCGCAGCGAGTTTACGCCGAGCGCATGTCCAGGCGCGCACCATTACCCCGGGAACAGTAACTTGGACCGGCGAAGTTGGCGAAGCGGGACGTCCTGGTGCACACAACCGCCGTCGCGGCGCAGCACCGAGCAGTGCTGGCATAATGAGTCGTCTTGCTGCCCGGCAAGGTATGGGCGCATCGCCTTCACCTGTCGGACAGAAAGTGCAGACCGTAGATTTTGGGCCCAAAATCATTGAGTTCATCAAGCGGCACAGTGGCACGGTACCTACGAAGTCGATAGTGGATCACTTCAACCACGAGGTAAAGGGCAAGGCGCAGGTGAAGGAGCGATTCATGGAGGCCTTGGAGAGGGTCGCTAAGATCAACAAGTCCGGAGGCGCTGGTCGTAGCACATGGTCTTTGCGGCCGGCTTACAAATGAGCGAGGAAGGCGTTGAGCTGAGACGATATGTAATGGATAGGACGTCACGGCAGGGGCTTCGTAGCAGTCTTGAGATGTCCCGGTCAGGTAGAGACCATAACACCTTCTGCTCCTTTGAATTGACCTCAGACAATCAGTTGAAGCTACAAGCTTGACTCGTTCGAATAACACTTTCACCGAGAGAGTGGGCGACAAGGCACAGATGTGATGTATCAGGAGCTGCTCTTCAGTTCAGGGCCATACGGCGCATTTCTATTCTGTCTACTTTTCAGCTACAGCCGGCCGAAAAGACGCGACAAAGCGCGTAGAACATGGAGACCAGGCAAAAAGTGCCGTTCCCCTCGTTTTTGACGATGCCACCCAAGAGACCAATCCGCAGAGCACACTCCTGACCGTTGCCGTCCCCACTCGACGACTCTGATGCCAGACACCATTTTTTGATTGTGCCTGTCGCTCAGAGACGACGACCACGGCGACCACCCTTGCGACGGGTAGAGTCGGAGGGGGTGGGGGTGACGTCCTCAATGCGGCCGATCTTCATGCCGGAACGGGCGAGGGCACGGAGGGCAGACTGGGCACCGGGGCCGGGGGTCTTGGTGCCGTTACCTGAACGCTGCGTTAGCAAATGCATGTCAAAGAATGGAGCGGGTACCTGGACTTACCGCCGGTGGCGCGGATCTTGATGTGGAGGGCGGTGATGCCGAGCTCCTTGCAGCGGACAGCGACGTCCTGAGCGGCCAACATGGCGGCGTAGGGGGAGGACTCGTCACGATCGGCCTTGACCTTCATGCCACCAGTGACACGGCAGATGGTCTCACGGCCACTGGAATCACCCAGGTTAGCCTCTAAACCATGACATGCGTGATAGGGTATGTATTCTTCAGCAGCAACCGCCCAAGCTGGTCGCTTTCGCGGGGTACAGCATTGGCGCCGCGCTGCAATCAGGGGGAGACGAACGTGAGATCGGTGACGTGGACGAAGGTGTCGTTGAAGGAGGCGAAGATGCGGGCAACGCCGAAGACAAGCTCGCCTGGAGAAAACGTGGTATTAGCATCGTGAAAAGTTTCCCAAGGCGGGGGAGCTGCGACAGGGCGGCTGTCGCACAGCGCAGACGTGAAAAGCTTACCATCGCGAACCTGAGGTCCGAGGGAGATGTTCTCCTGGGGAGCGCGGGGAGCCTTGGACTTGGGGGCCATCTTGTCGTTCTGGTGACTCTGTCGAAGAGGGATGAGGTCGTCGTTTGTGAGGATTGGCGATGGACTGTTTCGAGGTTTCGCTGGTAGGGTAGAACAGCGAGCCAGAGCACTGACCGCCAGTCCGAAAATGGGGCTTCAACCCTACCTGCCAAAAATCACCCACCCACCAATTCGTCTCAGCACCTAAGCGATTTTTTTCTGCAAGGAAAAGCCCCACTCTTTCTCTTGACCGCCCTAGGGCCCCCATTCACATCACTTCACTTTTCTTGACGCCTTTTCTTCTCCTCTTGTTCGTCCCTCTCCATCCCGACTCCGACCATCGACAATCACCCTCGACACCCTCGACCGACAATCGCAATGGCTGGCTCGTATGTCTACTGCTCCCCATGAATTTCCCTACGACGCCTGGATGGCGATGAATGCAGATTGTCGTGGTCTTCTCAACTGGATTCCCTGCTTCACCATGTGGTGAAACTCGGCTCTCCCAGCTCGATTTTTCTCGAGCATCTCCCTCCTTCTTGCAGGTTTGGAACACAGCCTGCGGATTGAGAGACGATGTCTCGGGGTGTTGGGGATGAAGAGAAATCTTCTCCTCTAAATACATTGCTGTTTGGTGGCTGCTCATGACGCCGAAAGGCTTTTCGAGCAGTCACATTCCAAGCATGCACACCTCCTCAGCTCGCACCTGAGATGTTGTCGGATAAGCGTCAGCTTGACAAGACTCCCTACTCGCCGGAGACGGGGTTTGTTCAACATGGGCTTACCGATCAAATGCATCAACTCGAGTTAGCCAAGGCGAGAATGTCGCGCACTGCTGCAATTCTCGCACCGGCGCTCTGCTCCATACTGCGGTATGCCGGACTACGTACTAATCTCGTCCTCTAGTTCCGTCCCCACCAAGGAGCAGATCCTGGTCCCCGAGACCCTTCTCAAGAAGCGCAAGTCGCAAGAGAAGGCTCGTGCCGAGCGCAACGCCGCCAACGACCAGAAGAAGACCGTAAGTTTGTCCTGGTCCCAGCTCCCCTCTGGATTTTCATGATGCATAAAATACCCCAATCGACTAGACACTTGGTGTCGCTGCTGTTGTTTAAAATTACATCTTCTTTCGGGTCTGAGATTTACCGGACACTGTCACCTCTGCCTACTCTCGCGTCTGGAGAAGCTCATGGACTAACATTGTCAATCAGAACAACAAGGAGAAGCGTGAGGTCATCTTCAAGCGTGCCGAGAAGTACGTCCAGGAGTACCGCGAGCAAGAGCGCGAGAAGGTCCGCCTTGCTCGCGTCGCCCGCGAGAGCGACTCTGCCTACGTTCCTGCCGAGGCCAACCTGATCTTCCTTATCCGTATCAAGGGTATCAACAAGATCGCCCCCAAGCCCCGCAAGATCCTCCAGCTCCTGCGTCTCCTCCAGATCAACAACGGTGTCTTCATCCGCGTCACCAAGGCCACCACTGAGATGATCAAGGTCATCGAGCCCTGGGTCGCTTACGGTTACCCCAACCTGAAGTCCATCAAGGAGCTCATCTACAAGCGCGGATACGGCAAGGTCAACAAGCAGCGCATTGCCCTCACCGACAACTCCATCATTGAGGAGAACCTCGGCAAGTACGGCATCATCTGCATGGAGGATCTCATCCACGAGATCTACACCGTTGGCCCCAACTTCAAGCAGGCCGCCAACTTCCTGTGGCCCTTCAAGCTCTCCAACCCCACTGGTGGCTTCCGCCCCCGCAAGTTCAAGCACTTCATCGAGGGTGGTGACCTTGGCAACCGCGAGGAGAAGATCAACGCCCTCATCCGCCAGATGAACTAAGCGTTGGTCCCTTCACTGCGGACTGTGTTTGGGTCGTCTCTGTTGATAGGTTGAGAAAAATACCAAGGGCTTTATGATTCATGGTCGCACGGCGTTACGATCACAAAAGGGGATTTGTGAAATTGAGCTTTTTCAGACTTCATTACCGGGTCCACCCTCTTGTGCGTGCTGTTTGGTAGTCTCGATCAATCCGAAGTGACTCCTCATCCAATGTTTGTTTCCGCCGTGATGTTTGTTGATACAACTATGATACTGCTACATTTTGATGTCAAAGCTCGTTCCGCATCCGCAGCTGCTCGTCGCCAGGGGGTTGTCCGCAATTTTGAATTGCGACCCAATCAGCTCCATCGTAAAGTCGACCTTGCTGCCCTTGAGCAGGTCGAGTGATGGCTGGTCCAGCACAATCTTGGGCGCTCCCGGCGTCGGTGACGTTGCTGTGTATTCCTCCCCCTCAGCGTACTCGAAAATGCTGTCGTCCTCGCCCACTGCCGCCGACACGTTTCCGTCGCTTCCCTCTGCTGGCGGGAGGGTGACCAAGCTCATGAGGTATTGGAAGCCGTGGCAGCCACCGCTCTCGACCTGGATGCGTAGCGCGAGGTCCGGGTTCTTGTCCTTCTTCATGATTTGAAGCAGGCGCTGTTGTAGTCTGTCAGCACACGAATACGGTCCGGTGGCATATAGGAGGTCAAGTAAGTACCTTGCCGGCACGATCCGTGATTTCGAGGCGCATCTCCTTTCCGTCCTCGTCCACCTGAAGGTTGTGGACGCAGGCCGTGGCTTGTCGTGCGGGGAGGTGCGAAAAAGCTCTCCTCTGCCCGACATTCTTCAGAACACGGCCTCGAGAGTTTGTAATTGTATTTATTGTTGCTGGATGTTTGTCACACCATGCGCGGTGTGTCGTGGTGCTGTACGCAGCCTCGAGGCGAGCGGTCTGTCGACTCCATCGCGGAGCTAGAATGTCGAGTACGGGTGTGGCGGTGGTAGTCGTCGTGCGCCTGGCGAGCTGGACAAACAGTCCAGCACTAGATGCTGGGTTCGCGCACCGGAGAGAGGCCATATTGATACAATGTGGCGGAGCGGGCAGGTCAACGTGGGTTTGGTTGTGACGAAGGCATCTGACAAATTCTACCCACCGAGGATGCGATGTAAAGAGCCCAGCTGATGGTGGCGGCTCGGGTCGGTTCGGCCGGTGCAGGATGACTCAGCCGTTGCTGATCTACAGGGCCAATCATCGAAAAGGCATTTCAACCTCTCTAGCACAGTCTCCTCCCTCAGTCTCGACTCTTACAGGAACGCCGTCTCTCCACTTGAGTCAAGTGAAGGAAATCGCACCGATGTTGCGACGAGCGCGTTGACCCCCTTTTCATACAGTTCTGTATGCAAGGCGGCATCGCCGGTCACAGGCGATCAGGCAGGTGAGCTGAGGACGGGGGTTTTCACGCCAGTGGCTTGATACCGTCTTGAACATAACTGGTTGAACCGCGAGCCGCGAGCCAATGATGCCCGGTAGTGGCCTGTCAGCCTAGGCGATTCCAACCGTCGGTGTCGAAACAGGACGGCATAGCCTGGTCACCCCCCGAGGCGTAATCGTAGAGCCTTAATATGTCGTAATCGAAACTTGGGGGCCGCGAATTTGACGCCCCTCATCGGACTCGGAAGTGTTTAAACTGACTGCACGTCGGTACATAAGGCTGACGTCCCTCTTTCACCACCATTTGGTGACAGGGAAAGGTTGTGAATCTCTACCCAAATGTCGCTTCATGTCTGCCGACATGCACATACCGATTGACCCAGGTTCGTCGGCGTCGCCTCCTGCGGGGGCCGGCGGACCCAACTCCCTACCGGTTTCTCTCGACCACCCTGCCGAAGAGCATGACGCCCCTGGTCCAACGAAGCCTTCTCAGCCTGTCGCCACTTTGCCGCCACCCTACACTGCTGCGGACGTGCCATCACAGACGACGGGGGCAGTCGCAGGTTCATCAGATCAGGTCTCACCGCAACCACAGGATGCTCCTACCAAGACCCAGACTACCTTTCTCGCTCAGGTAGGAAGATGGTTTGAAGCCCACAAGTTTGCAGCCAGTTGCATCGCGCTCTTTGTTGCTTTTGCCGGGCTGCTGGTCGCCATCATCTCCGTGTTCCCTAGCTTCAAAAGCCAGTATTTGTCTGAAGAGGCACTAGAGCTCTCCCGCTGGACAGCTTTCAAGGATTATATCCAGGTGTGCAGTGAACTTGTGGTACGTTTTCTTTTTCAGGAGAAGCGGGGAGCCTGGGACTATGCGATGTCTGATATGCCGGCTGTACAGGAAGCTGGGACAGCTACGCCAGAGTGCGAGAAGGCTGCACATGCCTTACTCCCGCCGCCGCCTCAGATGAACGAGCGCAGCCTCGGGCCCTACGAACGCCTCCGACGCCGGTTCAACAGACCCCCGCTTGTCAAGTGGGCCGATTATGATGCATTCCCGATGTTCCCGATGAGCAGCAGCAACCCACAGCTTGGCCCCTCGGTCTCTGTTGTGCTCACCTTTGCTGGGGCAGTATGTTATTTCCTGATTGTCTACAAGATCATACATCTTATGATCAGGCTTCGTCGGCTCAGACAGGGCAAGTATTACGGAAAGTGCTCCAACACCGACCCACGCAGCATCCTTGCCAATCCGGACTATGCACCAGTGCGGTCGGAACAGGCCGGGTTACGCACAGGGTATTCCTACCGCACTGCCACGCGTTTGTTCAGGAGAAGCTATCATCCGGAGCTGGCGTGAAGAGGACGGGCAGGCTGTGTCTACGTTTCCCTGTTACATGGTGAAGGAGTTAAAAGTGTTGGGATTTGCTTGAGAAGAAAAAGGACAGGATGGAAATTTCAAAAATAATACTGCGTGTTATGCTTAGTATGGTACTCTTGTGTTGCGTGAATGCGTTGCACGTCAGGGGGCTCGTCGGTGCTTGATATCATGCTGCATCGTTCGTGCTGGATCACTACGTACTGCAAAGCAAGCCCCCATAACTACGAAACCGAGTCAATTCATGGAGCAACCCAATGCGAAGTCCAAAATCGTGAAAATAACGGACATTCAGGTTTCGCTAACCTTGATTACCCGGCACAGGGTAGGCTAATACCTACCTATCTACCTACCTACCTACCTACCAAGGTGTCTAGGTAAAGCAAGGTGCCTTACCTACCTAGGTACCTAGGTAGGTAAGGTAGGATAAGCTTTTCACAGGACAGCCAGCCACTGCGCCAGCGGGCCAAAACTTCCACCAAGCAAGGTACGTAGGATTCTACAGAGGCAAGCACAATGGGGCTCACATATCATTCTCAAACTGTAAGGGGAAGGCAGTACCGATGGATCGGAGATACCCATAGAGGAAGATACTTGTACGTGAGAATGCTGCTTTCACGAAGAGAAAGAGGGGAGATTTTGCTGGGATCCTCAATACCAATACCCTGGCACTTCAAGTTACCAATGACCTGAAAGCCCCCTCGACCCGACCTGATATCCGACGTCAAAACCATCGCTCCGATACTCCCTATCAATATTTTTGCTGGTCCGACTGTCCTCCATTGGACGAAAGTTAGGAGACGTCCGAGTTTGAATTCAAGCAACCCAGCACTGGCCAGTCCAGTTATTCAAACAAACACAAATCGACCCATCTGAGGCGTAGACCAGGATGTCTTATGAAATGCGCGAACTGCAGCAGAAGAAATTTGAGATTATGCTCCTCGCATCCACTCTCTTCATTCTCGTCAGTATACTAGGCATAGTTCTGTATTATGGCGCCGGAATCCGGGCCGATCGGGAGCGGATAGCATCGGAACATCGCGAATCGCTCCGTAATAGCATGCGCTGGCAACAAGATGATGACTCCGAACCCGAAAGCGTCGTAGCCAGCGAGGGTTTTGTAGACAGCGTCCGTCGTCGGAGCGTCTCCCTGGTCAGTGGCGTACAGAGAGAGATTGGCTCTTTTGAAAGAAGTATGTCGACCAGCTCCACAAGCAGCATCCAAAGCTCCCTCTTGTAGAACATAGGGGATGCCTGTTCTCAAGGATTCCGCCGGCTGAGCAGCGACCTTTCTGCATTACTCAGCCCCGCTTCCGACCGGCACAATGATGTTGAGCTTCTGCTTGACAAACCCGAGAGTACCGAAGCGAGTGCTCGTGAGATGGAAGGCCCGCCGGGCACGCGACGAAGATCGAGTCGGGTCGTATTTCTGGATGTTTTGGCCGACGCTGAGACAGAAGGGCGGTGATCGCCTTCAATGTAAGAGATGAGCAGCGTACAGAACTCACGAAAGCTTCACAACGACTCATGAAGACGGACTGGTGTACATAGTGAATCTATTCCACTTCTCTCCACCCTCCCTAACCTATGCTCATTCTGCCTTTCGTTCGGTCTGTCCCGGCCGATATCAAGGTGCCCGAAAGTCGTAGCTCCACCGCGCGCATGTTGCTACCAGTCGTATCGCTTTTGTATAAGGCGCTGTTCCACGTCGTTGGTGGTCTCGTGCTCTTCCCCTGGTCGTCTGGTCTGTTGTTGCTTATGCCTGCTTCTTCAGGTCCCTCGCCGCCTGTCGCAGGTTGAAGTTGCACTCCTCGTACGCCCGACCGGCTCCGAAGCCAGCGCCAATAAAGGCGGGCCACGCCCTCCGCTTGAAGAGGAGGACTGAGAAGACGACGCCGAAGCCGAGACCGAGAGACGACTTGACGAGGAGGTTAGAAAGGCAGCGGTCCCACTGTTTCGTGTTAGCTGTTGGCACGCCAAGCTTGCGATGGATCGAGTGCTCTCGGGAAGCTGTCGTACCTTCTCGTTGAGAAGTGCCTCACTGACGGGTCGCGCGACGGCGCTCGGAGGAGGACGGATGGCGGTGTCAGACATGATTGCGGAGCTGTAGAATCGTCAGTCGGCGCCAATTGACATGGGTTGATGGCGAGGCGTTGCGACGTACACGTGCGACACGATTGGGCAATTAGTGGTGTGGTTGGGATCTCGAACTGACGTCGGATTTCAATCAAGGACGGTTCCGTCATGTTATTTTCGAGGTGGTCGGGAGAACCAACCTGGAATACCCGAAGGCGGTGAGACACCGGTGAGCTTCGGTGACCATGAGTGGAGCGGCAGTATTTTCTCCGGGAAATAATTTTGGGCGGGGAGCTACAACTGAAGGTCTGAATCTTGAGTGATCGATCGTCTGCACGCTGACCTTCACGGTTACCACATTCGCTCATTCTCTCGCCATGGATGTGACAATAACAAATGGTCATGGCCATGGCTCTACGGAGACCTCCGTAAGTAGATATGATTCACTGCACGCACCAATCGCATCTAATTCGCACCCAACAGACCCGTGGACGAGACCTTGTCAAGACCGTACGATCACTCGACCAAACCGGACCGGGAAACGATGGTGAACATATCGAGCGCACCTGGACTCTTCTCACATCCGTTAGTTCCAGTCACTTCTACGCCGCCGAGGAGACTGTGCTGCGATGGCTTCTCAAGTCCATGAAGACCAACAACGATGCCGCCGACACTCTGCGAAGATTTCCCTTGACATGGCGGATCCTAGGCTGCACATTTCAAAGGATACCTCTATTCTCGCTCGCGAAATCTCTCGCCGATCGAAAGTTCATGGCCATCTTGCAACAGACTCTCAAGAGCATCTCGAAGCCGGTCACACCCAAGGATGCTGTCCCCGCGACATTGTCGAAGAAGAGGAAGAGAACACTCGAGGTTACATTCGATCTCGAAGCTTTGAAGACACGGGACGGCTGTATAAGTACGGGAGATGCGGTTCTGGGAGCGCTCCGAATTCTCCTAGCTCGTGTTGATGGAGCCGCACACACGTCCCAGAATGAACGCATGGGCGCAGAGCACATCAAGGGTCTCTTCTCGCAACCTGCCAGTGATGTGGTTACCTACCTGGCGCCCATCCTTTCGCTGTGCGAATATTCAGCCACCAGCGACCTGAGCTGCGCCGAAACGCAAGAGAATTGGATTCACACACTGTCCGCGATATGGAACCTGCGACTGCACGGGCAGACCGATAGCTTGGAGGTGGCTCTCTACCTTTCGCGATCTGCCTTTGGCCTCCTGGGAAAGCTGACTGGGCTGGCAATCGATGTCGACATCACACTTGAGGGCCGTGTCAAGTCTTCTTGGATACAACAACTAGAGAGCTTCATGCATCGCAATCTTTTTCTTCCTGCAAAATCGGCTTTCCTCAATCGAACGGACCTCGAAGCACCCATCCGGGCAGTCGACGCCTCTAGACCTATCGCCTCAGTCTCGCGCCCCGTGTTCTTTCACTTGGCGTCCACAACACCCCGGATTCTCTCCGGGCCGAGCGCATCGACGTCCGAGGAGGACTGGGCCAAGGCAACATTCAAGTTGGCGCGCGACGGCCTGCACGACCTGACCCAACAGAAGAAATCCACCACTCTGAAGATCATGCTTGGCGAAGCAATCGCCAACAGGTCACATATTGACTTGGAAGATCTCCGCGCCCTGTGCAAGGAACACGCTCTCGGCAGCGATTCTACAGACTGGCAAGCCTTGTCACTCGTGGCACAATGCGACCCCGATGTTTTCCTTCTCACGGACGATGGAGCTCTATTGCTGAACACGGTTGCGGATCGGCTATTGCAACCACAATCTTCCCTAGGTGGCGAAGAAGATCTAGGGGCTGTGCGCACGTTTTTCGACTGCATAATTGGTGGCTACGAGAAGGCTCGCGACTTGTCTTCCTTCTTGAGGAAGTGGTTTGAGCAACTCATCAAGTGCGACGCCTCTTTACTCTCGGACGCAACGAACCGGCCAGCCTGGTTTTCCTCGGCAGTGCATCGTAATCCTCGCCTGACGACAGCCATCGAAAACTCTCTCACACCAAAGCAGCTCCTGAGTGTGCTGCAATGGGTTGAGGAGCAAGGAAGCGCCCTGCCGGCGGCAACTCTGGTTTTCCTCGACACAATTGCAGCTGCTCTGAAGAGCGACGACTTTGTGGATGCAGTGCAATTGAGGCTCTTCGACCTCATGCAGGATGCTTGGCTGTCCGATACTCTGCCTTCCGACCTCATCGCTCTTCGCTGGCCAATCATCGCGAGCACGGTTTCCTGGGTCAGCAATGAGGAGGCTTCCAAGGTTCGATCGAAGGTGCAGTCCGAACTCAAGAAGATTTTGGCCAAGGGCAAGCTGGAAAATCCCGACACGTTCGAGGCTTTCCGTGCCGCCACTCAGCTGTGGCTGTCAGCATTCCCAGATGGCCAGGATGTAGCGGAGCTTGCTGCAGCACTCGGATCTTTCGCCGACCGATTAGCCAAGCAACTTCGAAAGCTAAAGCCAGGGTCCCTTGAAACACCATGGGACCCATATGCCGTCCAGCTTTCAACACCGAAGACTAGGCCGATCACATCCTCTGTTACGATTACGTCCTATGTGGACTTTGCCTTGGGAGAAGCGTCACGGTTTCTGCCTCTTGTTAGCGGAAAGGCCGACACATTGCCAGAGTTTCTGCGGCATATCATTGCCTTTTCCGATGACAAAGAAGCCGCGCCGAAAGAATCAGAGCAGCTGTCAAGTGCTCTGAGTGCTGTGCTCTCGAACGAGAACGTGTTCCACGAGACCAAACTTACGGCAGGAATCATCGACCACGTCATCGAGGCCTTGGCCAGTGGTTCGAAGTCCTCCCCCTGGGAAGATGCAAGCACACGCGCAGCGCTCAAAGCCCTGATTAACACACCCAGCGAGTTGCTTTCGAGACCCCAGCGAGAGAGTATCATGGAGACGCTCATGCTGCAACGTCGCAAGATGAAGAGCAAGACTGAAAAGGTGTCGGCCTCTACGTGGAATCTCGTCCTCGGTCTGATGGTCAAGGTGATGCAGAGGTCGACATTCTACGAAGGCATGTCGTTTTCTGATCTCACTGCCCTCGCCACAAGCGCATCCCCGGCCATAGCCGACATGGACCCGATGACAGCTCTCGGCACATCTCGCTTGATCTGCGAGCTGTCCACTTTGACGATCCGACAGATCAATGACCACTACGAAGAGTGGGGTGCCAAGTACTTCAGGAAGGCCGGCCGTCACCTAGACAAGAACGAGGAGGAGTCCTCGGACGACATTCTAAAAATTGGCAGTCCTCAAAGCACTGGTCAAGGTTCTGTCAGGTTCCGGCAATTTTGAAGGCGACGATGCTTCGCTCGACCTTTCCGACGTCCGTGGACGTCTTGCGACCATTGTCCAGAGTATCCTTGACGCGTATGCGCGCGAGTGGCGCTCTTCCAACGACCGGGCAGCTATCAACAAGCTCCTCCTCGCCATTGATGCTGCCGAAGGTCTTCCAAGCGACGCACTGGAAGGGCTCAAGATTGACATCAAGGCGCTCGAGGAGGCAAGCGCTGACGCCGTGTCTCTGGGATATCTTCGGGGATGGCATCTCAGGACGTTCCTTATCGGCAACTTTGCGCCTCAGCTTGCTCAGCCGCGACCAACTGACTTTCGCCTGCTGTTCCAGTCTGATGACGCGAGCGAGGGGACGGGCAGCGTCCCTGACGTGGTATCGGCAAGCAGCTCGCGCGAGACGACGAATGCGTGCGTCGACGCCATCGTCAGACGGATGGGACGCAGCGAGAAGCTGCAGTATCTCCAGAGCCTGCTCGAGGAGCTCGATGGAGAACAGGCCGTGGATGGACAGCTCCTGGCTATTCACCAGGTTATCGTTCGCCTGACCGGTATGTTGCTGCATTTTTCACGAAGACTTTTGACTTGCCGTCAATGACTGACATGGTGCAGACGAACAAGGTTCATCCGAAAAGACCACGTCCTTTGATCTGGCGACGGCCCACAGCAAGCTGACGGCGCGGCTGGCCAGGACGACGTCAGCCCGCGCGTTCTGCCGGACCGCCGACGTGGTGCGCCTGCTTCTCGACCAGCGCGGCACTTGGATGACGCAGTGGAACATTGAGACGACGCTCGGCGCCGTCTCCGTCGTGGCCTCGGGCAAGGGCGGCGTGGGCGTGTCGTCGTCGCCCCGCGTCTACGAAGCGCTCTGCAGCGTCGTGAGCGTCGTGATCCGGCGGCACCGCCTCCGCCTCGAGGACCACTACCACATGCTCCTGTCGACGCTCGAGGCGCTGCTGCGGGCGCTGGTGCACGACGCCAGCAGGGGCGCGGCGGCGGCGACGCTCGGCAGCCGGCACGCGACGCTGTACGGGCGGCTCGTTGACGCTCGTGACGGAGCCGTCGGTGGCGTCGGTGTCGCGGGGGCAGCACGTCGGGGCGCTCGACTCGGCGACGGACGCGCCAAGAAGACGGCGGGGCGGCACGTGAACCTCGTGGCCATGCAGTACGTCAGCTGCACTTCGAGGTG
>NW_009276962.1:0-19678 GCF_000150675.1 Verticillium dahliae VdLs.17
CAATTAATAATTATAATTATTTTATAAAGAGAGGAGCTATTAATATAAAAAGTATATTAAAAGATAGAGAATCTTCTAAAAATTAAAAATAAATTAATTATAATTAAAATAATCTAATATATAATAACTAAGAAGAGGTTAAAGTTATTAAATAATTAAAGAATTATTATCTCGATTTTTTATAATTCGATTTCGAAGTAGATTAGAAATCCGGGCTTATAACCTATTAATATTTATTAATATATATTATAATCGATATATAAAGTATTAAATAATAATTAAAGGTATAGCTTAATTATAGAATAAAGAGATAATAATAGATAAGAAGAAAGGAGAGATAAAAGTAATTATATCTCTAGAAGGAGATATTAAATCGAGAAATAGATTAAAGATTCTTATAGCCTTTAATAAAAGCTATAAAATAATATATTTTTTATTTAAAATTAAAAATAAAAAAGTAGAAAAATAATTAAAAAGAAAATTATAATTAATTAAAAGAAATACTTAAATTAATCTTAATAAGAATAAAATATATCTTAGAAATTATCTATTTTTAATAATTAAGAATATATAAATTAAATAAGAATTACTATATAAAGGGGACTTATAAATATTATTAGAATTAAATAATTATTAAGATCTAAAAACCTAAATAATAGGTCTAGGGAGTACCCTCTATATATAATAGACTAACCCTTAATAGCTATACGTAGATAAAGCGCTTAGACTACTTCTAGATTTATAGAGGAAATAGAGTTAGATTTTAAGCTCTAGTTAATAGGGTATAAGAGAGCTTAAATGCTTATTATTATAGAACGGTTCTATAGAATATTATAAAAATTATTCTATTCTATAGCTATAATTTTTCTCTATTTTATAATATATATATCGTTATCGCTTAGCTTTTATTTAAGCTAGTAGTATAATTATAAGACTCTAGCCCTTATAATTCCTATAATTCTAAATAAAGAAAGTAAATATATAACTTACTAGGAACTTATATAATAGATCTTTAATAATAATTATAATATTATAATAATTCATTTAACCTTTAAATACTTTAGATATTATAGATATATAGCTATTAAAAAGCTACCCCTAAGTAAAGCGAATTAGCCTAAATAGCTAGAATAGGCCTAATTATATATTAATTAGATTATTAACGATTAATAATAAATATTATAGATTAACGAGATCTAAGTAATAGGTAGTAATTATAAGAAGGTCTAAGTAATATACTTACTTAATAAGACCTTTAAAGAGATCTATTTAATCTTATATTTCTAGAGGCGGTAAGGATAGATATTTTAGGGGTCCTTCTATAATAAAACGAAGGGCGCTAATCTCTTTTAGGATAAGAGATAGAGTAGGATTACTATTATAGCTTATTAAGAGAAAGTTTACCCCTTTATTATCTAGGCCTATAATACCTATAACCTCGAATTAATTTATAATAACGCTCCTTCCTATATAAAGGGTAGGACTCTAGAGCTCCTATTAGCTATAAGCGTATATATTATAGCTTAATTACTTTATTCGCTAGATCTTAACGTAATCGAGCTAATATAGAATTAAATAAAGGATTATTTATAATATAAGTATAGAATTATTAGGAAGGTACCCCTTCCTAAATTAGAGCGGTAAATATAGGAGGCGTAGGATACGGTCCTTAATTAGCTATTAGAAAACTTAATAGGGTCGATACCTAATTAGGTTAAGGCTATATTAGAGGCATAAAGGGGTTATATAAAGTACTAAAGAAGTTACGAAATAGTGGGGCAGGTGCCTAGGGAAATATAAGGGGGCGAATTTTATCGGAACGAATAGTATAACGTAGTATTTATTATATAAGTTACAGGTACTAGTAGTGACCTGAGAACCCTATAGACCTATGTACTAGAGCCAAGATTATTGCTGCCAAATCGAACAAAGTGAACTATACCCTCCCACTAAAGCGGCATGGATGCTGCCGACATCGTTGTATGCATTTATCAGGTGGCAAAGTCGACTACGCTATGGCTTAGCGACGACGCGTGCATTTGGACCCTCGTCACATTTGCTCCTGCACCCAAAAAACATTATCCACTGTTGGATTTAACATCGCCAACCACCACCCGCGCCGATGACAACCCTTGACATCTCCCGACCCTCCTACACAGAACGCGAAACGGCTCTTTCCCATTGAGACAAGGGCCTAACACTGGCAGTCGCTGAAGCATTCCGTCAACATGGCCTCGGCTGCGACGAATGGCGATGCCGCCGCGGCGCTCGACGACATCAAGCCCCCCGCCGGCGTGGTGCTCCCGCCGCGCGAGATACGCAACGTCCTCGAGAAGACGGCGGGCTACGTGGCGCGCAACGGCTTCGTCTTCGAGGACAGGATCCGCGAGAAGGAGCGCGCCAACCCCAAGTTCAGCTTCCTCAACACGGCCGACGCCTACTACGCCTTTTACCAGTGGCGGCTCGAGGAGATCAAGGCCGGGCGCGGCACGGCCATCGCGGCGGGACGCGCCAACGAGGCGGCGGCGGCGGCGGCTGAGAAGCCCAAGGGACCGCCCAAGCCGGCGGACTTTCAGTTCTCGGCGCGCATGCCGCGGCTCAGCCAGAAGGACCTCGACGTCATCCGGCTGACGGCGCTGTTCGTGGCCAAGAACGGGCGGCAGTTCATGACGCAGCTGGCGCAGCGCGAGGCCGGCAGCCCGCAGTTTCACTTTCTCATCCCGAACCACACCTTTCACAACTTTTTCCAGCACCAGGTCGACCAGTACACGGCGCTGCTGCGGACGACGGGCCTCGGCGGCGAGGGCGGCAAGCTGCAGCAGGAGGTCACGGCTGAGCTGCAGGGCAACGTCGACGACAAGTACAGGGTGCTGGCGCGGGCGCGGCAGCGGGCCGAGTACGTGCGCTTCCAGGAGGCCGAGAAGGTCAAGAGGGAGCAGGAGACGGAGAAGAAGCGGGAGGAGTTTGCGCGCATCGACTGGAACGACTTTGTCGTCGTCGAGACGATCGTCTTCAACGACGTCGACGAGCAGGCCAACCTGCCGCCGCCGACGAACCTCGCCGATTTGCAGTACGCGTCTCTTGAGGAGAGGAACAACGCGTCGATTGGCGGCAATTTCCGCATCGAGGAGGCCATGCCCGACGAGGTCACCGACTACAATGCGACGTCGCTGCCGCTGCACAACAGCTACGCGCCGCAACAATCCCAGCCGCAGCAGCCATATCAACAGACACACGGACCGAATGGACAACCGCCGAGGAAGACGGCCGAAGAGGAGGAGGAAGACAGGCGGATCCAGGAGAGGAGCGACGCACGCGCAAGGGAGCAGCAGGCACGAGCCGAGGCACGGGGCGGCAACGGGCCCATGAAGATCAAGGAGAACTACGTGCCGCGAGCGATGCAGCGGGCGGCGCAAGCGGTGCCGATGGCGTTGTGCCCGAACTGCAAGCAGCAGATTCCGATGGACGAGCTCGAGGCGCACATGAGGAGTGAGTGGACCTCGAGCCCCCCCTTTTAACCTGTGGAGTTGTGTCGTAGCTAACACGCCTGTCTAGTTGAACTGCTCGATCCTCGATGGAAGGATCAGAAGGCCAAGGCCGACGCGCGTTATGCGACGACGAACCTGTCGACGGCTGATGTGGCCAACAACCTCAAGAGGTTGGCTAGCCAGCGCAGCGATGTGTTTGACGGCATTACGGGCCAGCCTCTTAGTGAAGAGGAGCAGGCTCGGCGGAAGAAGGCGGCGGTCCACGGCGTGGAGAACCCCAACATGGGGCCCAACCACATGCAAGGGCTCAATGTGACTGACCAGATCCGAGCGATCCACCAAAAGTTTTCGGATCGCAAGTAGGGTCGGGTGAAGGGGGGATTCTGTTGTACAATGTGTACGTCTGTACAATGTGGTGTGGTTATAAGGCATTCGCCGTTACACGAGAGGGACCAGGTTCACTCATGGGATAGCCAGCGGCCAAGAGCTTGCTGTAGCTGCCAAAGAGGCTTTGCATAATGAAAACTGAGGGGCAAGATCGATACTTTCCTGCTGCTGATGGTTCTGATGCCGATGATTCTGATGCTGGTGGTGTCTGCTGCCAATGAAAGTAGGTATGCACAAGGCTGCAGCTCGTGATGATGACATGGTACATGCCTTACCCAGGTGCCCAGGTACCTTACCTTAAGTACGTACCTACCTTAGGTGGTGCCTAGGTACGTACAGGCGGTACCTAGGTCTAGGTAGAGGCAGCCCCCGCATCACAGTGTGCAGTTGATCTGAGGTAATGCGAGCTAGCATCTGCCATCCGAGCTTCTTCCCCCCAGCAACTCCAATCCAGGCATCTTTCTTTACCCCTCCTCGCCTGCTTTCCGATTGCCAGCCAAAAAGCGGGAATTCCTGTGACCTGCAATCTGTAACCTGTAACCTGCAACCTGCAACCTGCGACCTACATCCAACGACCCACGACCTCGACGACCTCAACGACCTCTCCCCTCCATCACGTCCCCCCCCCCTCGACACATCCTCTCTCCCGGCGAACCCCCGCCAACACCGCCAAAACGGCGTCCCGCGACCAGGACGGGGCCCACGCCCCCGGCGGCGCCGAGTCGCCCAACTCGCCGACCTCACCCTTCCACCGTCCCATCCTCCAGGCCATGCCCGACAACCGTCAGCAGTCCTTTGACGAGATCTACGGCCCGCCCGAGAACTTCCTCGAGATCGAGGTCCGCAACCCCCGCACCCACGGCATGGCCGCTCCATGTACACCGACTACGAGATCCTCTGCCGCACAAACATCCCCGCCTTCAAGCTGCGCGCCTCGAGCGTCCGCCGCCGCTACTCCGACTTTGAGTACTTTCGCGACATTCTCGAGCGCGAGTCCGCCCGCGTCACCATCCCGCCGCTGCCCGGCAAAGGTCTTCACGAACCGCTTCAGCGACGACGTCATCGAGGGCCGCCGCGCCGGCCTCGAAAAGTTCCTCAAGATTGTCGTCGGCCACCCCCTCCTGCAGACCGGCAGCAAGGTCCTCGCCGCCTTTGTCCAAGGTATGCCGATGCCGCTGCTCACCACCTCTTCCTCCTCCTCTCTTACCTCCTGCTCTCTGCCCGAGACGCCGACGCCGCCGCCGCCCGCCACCACCCTGCACACCCCCGTCTCCTCCGAGTCGCTGCGCGCCGCCGTCGCCGCCGAGCGCCAGCAGGAGGACCTCGTCTGGATCGTCGGCAGGACG
This sequence comes from Verticillium dahliae VdLs.17, assembly GCF_000150675.1. Lineage (NCBI taxonomy): Eukaryota > Fungi > Ascomycota > Sordariomycetes > Glomerellales > Plectosphaerellaceae > Verticillium > Verticillium dahliae. The sequence continues at coordinate 5,222 of NW_009276962.1, forward strand.
AGGGGCAGGCGTCGGTCTTCCGTCCTGCAGCAGCCGCAGCAGTACCAACAGCCGAACGCGGGCCGAGACAGGCACCGGGGACCAAGAGAGAGGCACTCCACAGCCGCGAGGGGACAGACAGCTGACGTGATGCCGCAGACCCCAACTGGGACCGCAATGCGTGGTGACTGAAACTCCGACGCGCCTGGCCCACCGCCCTCGCCCGCCACCCCTCGTCCCCGCCGCCCGCTGCGCCCGCCGCCCGCGTCCCCAACAAGCTGCGCAAGAGACATGCGCCGCGCTGCCAGCCGCGCTCCGACACGCCGCTCGAACGGGTGTCGTCGTCAGACATGTGAATTTCGCTGTTGCGCGCGCGCATACATGCCTACCAAGGAATCGAGCCTTGTATTGTTTGTGAATGGATTGACAGGACAAGGAGATGAATGTAACCGGGGCAGAACATTGAGCGTGGATCTGGACACAGGCAATAGTGGCGTGCGTGTGTGTTACTTGGGTTGAGGGGGGCGTCTTGTCCTTCTACTTCTTCTTCCACGCGCAGCCCTGTCAGCTTCCTACATGACGTCTCACCCGCTCGATATAAGAATCCACCGGCCGCCAGCATGAGTGTTTTTCCTTCTCTCTCTCTTCTCGGTGTTCATTCTCTTCTTTCCTGGCCTCCATCCGAGCAGTTTCCTTTTTTCTTTTCTCAAAAGTGGCGTTGGGAGGGAGGAAACCTCTGCTATGACATGAGCTGCAAACCATTCTTTCTCACCTTTCACGACTTGTGCCCTCTCGATGATATGTAAACGCAAGGCAAAATGCCCGACGCAGAAAGATTCATCGAATCAGGAGTTGTCCATTCGCTGTTCTCCTCGCATGGATTGGCTCTTGGTTGTCTGCCTGTCATTTGTAGCAGCCTGAACTCTCCCGGTCTGCCAGCTCGCGGCCTCTGCTGGCCCCCCTCTACTCCAAACAAGTATGGTGTTACAAAACTGTTTTTAATGTACACGTTTCTCTCCTTCTCTCCATCTTCTCTCTCAAGTGGAGAATCTCTTAACGCCGGTTTTTTTGTGCTGCCCCAATGTAAAGCCTTGTCCCCCCGTGCGGTTTTCATGCCCCATCTGTAGCCTGTTCCGATTTTGTGGCCGGTGCCTGATTTAATCGTTTTCAATAAAGTGGTTGGTGGTGATGTACAAAAAAAGGTGTTCAAAGAAGTGTTGTGCGCAAAGGATATCGTGGAGAAGCGGAGGTGTGTGTGTATGTGTGTCCGCAGGCCAGGCGGTTGTGCGGCTCGTATTACGAAGTCGTTTTATCGTCGCAGTTGCGCTTTTCTTTTCTCGCCGTTTGCGATCATTCTTCCTCATTGGATGGCACGTCGAACAGTCGGAGGATGCCCTCATACATGCCAAACATGATGGCGGCGCTCGGCACCGTCCGCATCAGGTGCGGCGTCAGGCCGCCGTAAAGGCCCATGAAGCCTTCTTCCTTCCACACCAGCTTGAAGCACTGCATGAGACCGGTGTACTTGAGCCGGCCGTTGGCCTCGGGCGCCTGTCGTAGCCTTGTCCGTGCGACCTGCGGTATGTCAGTACACGTGATTCAGTCCGAGTAAAAGTCGTGTACACCACCCCCGCGGGCAAGGGGAGGCAAGGAAACCTACTTCGTGAGGGTACGCGATAACGGCGGCCACAAACTTGGCACCGCCAGCGGAGATGATCTTGCCCGTCCAGTCGACCATCGTATCCCACACCGTCTTGTCGCGGCCGCTCGCGATAATCTTGTCGTTGCGCTCCTTTAGGTAGCGCTTCATCTGCTCGTACATCATCCACTGCAGCGTGCTCTCTGTGACGCCGAGGTAGCTGGCGCTCATGCCCTTGTACAGGCCGCGGATGCCTTCGGTGCCCAGCACCTGCCGGATGCAGTCGATGCTGTTGCGGTACTGGCGCGTCGCGGCGCCGCCCGCCTTTTCGACGATCGTCTTGTCGAGCTGCAGGCGCGTCTTGACCATCCAGATCGGGTTCGTCGCCGTGCTTGTCACGATGCCCGCCGCGGCCGCCGCGCAGAGGTGCACCCAAGCCGCCTCCTTGCCGTCGTTGGCGTGCTGGGCGATGAGACGCTTGCCGTTGCCGTAGGTGTAGAAATTGATGGCGCGCGCCGGGACGACACCCGTCAGATTCGGGCCGAGGCCTTTGAACAGGGCCCGCGGGCCCTCGAGCTTGTAGACAGAGGAGAGAATGGATAGGGTATCGCGGAGGTGGAAGGCGGCGGCGGAAAACGGATTGAGGGCAACGGCAGGACGAGAAGCCCGCAGCTGAGATTGGTAAAAGTCGGATTGGAGGCGTGTCTTCAGAACGTCAAGAGGCGCCGTCAGGGCAGCCGATGTCATGCCGCCGACACTGGAGGCACATTAGCTGTCTGGCGATGAAGAGAATAAGGGGCAGGGGGCAGAGCCTACCCTCCAGCCAAGAAATGGACCCATGACTTTCCAAACGGCGATGTCTGGGTTACAATGGCTGGGTTCTGTGTAGTATCGGGAAATACATCGCCAGTCTCCCGAGATGTGATGAAGGATGCCGTGTCAGGTTGAGGGCTGTGAAGGGCTGGCCTGCCATGGCGGTCTCCAGGACCTGCCATGAAGTCTCGTTTCGAGAAGGAGTGGGCCATCGATGTGGCGAGACAAGGCGGAGACAAAAGCGAGGTGATGTGAGTAGCAACCGTGGGGAAAAGAGGGTAGCAACAAAATTATGATCTATCTTGGTGCGATTCGCAGGCACAGAGAGAGGTTGTCGTGATCTCTGGGTAAGCTGACCGGGACTTGTGGTGCCATGGGGTTTGTCGAGATATGGATCAGGGTCCCTGGATCATCAAGTCTTTTTTTCCCTTGTAGAACGACGCGCCGCGCATCGACTGGGCTGTGTCATCATAAGAACTGGCCCGTGCGTGAATAGGATGGGCAGAAGTGGCAGGCGGTGTGCTTACCATGCCACTCGGTGTGCCTTGGTGTGCTTCGGTGTGACGAGGTCCTGGAACGCATGCATCACGATTGGCCTAGCCTTCACTTTCAGGGGCATACATTTGCTAAGCTGGCGCTTATGATTGTTCATGCGTAAACTTGATTTTGCTACGTAGTTCTCACTTCGTTTTCCTTTCAACATATGTTCATGCTGCCCGTGTCCCATGATCGTCGTCACCACGCCACATGTGAGATCTAACCCACCTGTGAGATCTATCTGCGAGGGCCCTGTGCTTCAGCCTGACATGGCATAACCACGTAATTGACCGCGTTCTTTGTGTACATCTTATTGTCCACTTGGCTTCAGCATTAGGATGCCCATAAATCTAATGCCCTGATGGCGAAGGGGCTTGCCTGATGACACCATCTCGAGCGTCCGCTGCCGCTGTGGCTACCGAGGCCATATGGCTCAGCCGAGCATGGTCTCTGTGTGGGCCCGGATGATCGTCACGGTGAAGTATGTCTGCTGGCCACGGCTTGGATGCCGAGGGCGAGACGGACACGCGAATCTCCGGCAGACTATTCGGCGGTGCCCTCTTCTCTGCCGTTTCGGCTGGAGAAGGTGGTCGTATCGTAGGCTGGCTTCCCCTGCTGCCCGGTCTCGAGCTTTCTCCACGGGCTGGTGGCGAGCCTACAGACTCATCCGTCGTGTGTCGCTGCTCATCGTGGCTGGCGTCATATTTCAACCCTGTCGCGTGACCCGAACCAGATCCACTGCCTTCCATTTCAGCATCCCCCGCGTTGTTCTCTTCCCGTTCAAGCCATGCAATTTCGCGCTCTGTGATGGTTTTCCAGGAGCACTTGGCATGCTTTTTGGTACAACCCTGGCATGCCGTAAGATGCTTGATGCAGGGCGATTTCAGTCGTCGACAACGGTCACATGGTGGGTAGATTGGGCTTCCTTTGTCGAGTCTCTCTATGCGCGAGGTCATCGCGGTACGGTGGACTGCGGATGGGTCGAAAGAGTCCCTCCGGTGCACAGGTGGAGCGGACGGCAAAGGAGATCGACCAGGCTGCGTTGGCAGTTGCTGACGATGATCCGAGGTGCTAGTCAAGTTGTGAAGGATATGACCAGCATCTTGAGAATGAACAGGTGGCGTCCGCTGTGCCAATGACTGAACGGTGAAAGCAGTAAACTGCTGCAAGAGGTCGGCGCGAAGATCGTAGCTGGGCCCTGGACCGCCATGTCGGTGTGGAGAGGAAACAGGATGGAATCCGGGCGATTGTGAGCTGCTGTTGTGTCTTGAGTTGATGGCAGCTTTTCGGCCGCTTAGGTGATAATTCAGCTGACGGGCCCTCTTGGCGACCTCGTCTGCTTTCTTGATGAGTACCTGTAACCTCTTTTCAACAATGTCTAGCGTCGCCAGCTCGGCCGTTTCGTCTTCCTCGAGCGGTGCGTTTGAGGCAATGGAGAATCGGTCAAGGGTGCCGTTCACTATCAGTCGCCAGTCGTCTTCAAGGATTTGTACCTGCGACCCATTGAGGAAGAACTGGCATGATCGCTCGCCATCAGCGTTTGTGGTCAGTACAAATTTGTCCGAGTTTGATCGCGCGAATGTGACGATATCAAGCCAGCTTATTGGCGCGTGCTGATGATGGTATGGAGATGCGGGAGATGCAATGATGGGCCCTTCGAAAACACCCTCCATGGCCCTCAGCAGGCGAGGGCCTGTGAGCTTGGCACCTAGGTTGGCTGCCAGGCTCTCGTACCTGTTCAGTACCCCTTACTGGTGTTAGTTTACGATAGAACAAGGAGGGCAATGCTGGGTTCTGTTCGCACCTTCATAACTGTTGAGAAGGCCAAGAACATCGGAAAATGTGTCAGCGTCACCGGGAATGAGCTCCAGTCTTCCGGTGCTCGACTTGGTCAGGTAATTGATGAGGATCGAGTTGCCTGGAAGGATAGGTTAGCCGTGAATCAGTCAACAAGATGCATTGCGTCCCCAAATGGCTGATTGAATCGAGTGGCGAGCATCTGTGAAGTAGCCAACATTCAAGGCTGGCTACTTGCTCAGTTCAAGTCAAAGGCTCGGCACATCGTAAGGCCCGGAGCCGAGCACGCCCGACCCGGAGCGCCAAGAAGCAATGATGGACCCGAGGCTTGGATGACAGGTCTATGCTTTTCGCGCGTCGGATGGCCGTTCAGGTCCATGATGGGCGCGTTGCATCGGAATTGGAGGGTTCATGTAGACAAGACAAGACGCAAGACGGTCGCAAACACAATGATATGAGCCACGATTACATACCAGATTGCGGTGGAGGCGGTTGAGGGATGCGGTCTGAGTTGTTCTGGCTGCCAGCATCGTCCGCATCGCGCTTCCGTTTGTGAATTTCTTGAGGTTCTGAAGCCTGTGTCATGGTGACGGCTGATAATGCAGACTTGCAATGGACACCACACCAAGGAAGGCCCCAGGAAGAGTGGACAGGGCGGATGAAATTTGGCGGAGCGCAAGCTAGGGGCCCAGAACGGGATCTTTCTCACGACCGGAGAACGCACGCACGTCAGCTCGAGTTCGGCTCTGCTGCAGGCAGAAAGCGCAGTCTAATCCAGTTCACAGGTGCTGCTGAGTTGATTTCGTTGCGCCAAAGACGGGTTGCAGCAAAAAGAAAACGCGAACAGGGTCGAGATTCCAATGTTGTTCGTAGGCAGCAATTGGTTGCCGCGTGGGTGGGAGAGACGTGTGTCAACAAGATTGAGAACTGAGAATGCACCGAGGCTTGTTTTTCGCTGTGTTGTTGGATCTCAAGACAGATTGATTGGGTGAGCTCTGGCCGTCGTGAGAGACGAATGGTCAGGAGAACACGAGGTAGCGCTCAGAGCTCGAGGGGTTGTTGTTAGAGAACCATTGTCGAATGCCGCTGGACGTTCTTCAAGTAGTCGATGCAATGACAGACGCAGGCTACTGACCTTGAAGTGAAAGGCAGGCACCAGGACGACAGACCAGACCAGAGGTGCCAATTTCTCGTACTTGACTACCGAGACTTTCGTACACAGCTGCCAGACGAACCAGAAGGTAATATAGAGAAGAAGCGAGCAGGAGAAGAAGGGGGAGACGGGAAGGAGAGGTGGATGAAAGAATGGATGGGATGAGGGAAATGGAGAGAAAAGACGGTCCGGGGGTTCTCCGATGCGCTGCCTCCTTGGTGGAGGTTCAATCAGTGGGTGGTGGGTGGGTGTGTGTGTGTGTGCATGTGCACTTCGTACCACCAAGGGTAGGTAGGTAGCCTGGAGCCTAGGAAGTACCTGCCCGCTTCAAATGGGCCCCCAAAAGCAGCTTGGATACAAGCAGGAAAGCACACTGGGTTGACTGGGTTTAGCGTCTCCAGCTTCGAGGGCGGGGAGGAAGCCGGGGCATATGCGATGGGGACGGGCAGTCGGTGACGGTGGGTAGGGTTGACGGCACGGGGCATTGGAGGCCGCTGGGCCGCACCTGCCAGCCACTGCCCTTGAACCAGCCCTCCCTTTCTGTCCACCACTTGACGCGCTGCACCTTCCTGGATGACAGAGAGCCCACCGCAACCCGCGCGCCGCTGGTTCCTCGCCCGCCCCCTTTTCACTTGCGCCCACCTGGAGCTATGTCAAAGCAAAGGCCTGTCCGCTATGAGCTTTGCGCATCTGGTGCTGGTCTCTTGCCCTGACTCGAGTTTTTTTGGCACTATACATGCAATATATTGCTTTGCTCGCCTGCTTCCAACCTCAACTAAGATTAAAGGCACGTCGGTCCAGCATCGGTCGGCAAAGGCGCGCCATTTGAATACCAAGCATGCTGCCCCTGGCCCCCTCGGTTTTCGCAGGCGTGGAAATGGACCTGGTCTGGAACGGCGATCTGCTTCACCTCGGGTCTACCACGATTGGATGCCTACAAGTGATTAGATGTGTACATGAAGCTGCTAGATAACAGCCTGCAGGTATCGACAAGCGCGTCCAACCTGTCATCGCAAGTACAGTGTGCCAATGTTCCGGAGCAGCGCTCGCGTGCTCAGACTGCCGGCCAGGTTCACAAGGTTTCGGCAAGTCAACGGAGTTCTTCAGACGCGTGGAGGCCCGCGCGGATGAGGTACCCTGCATGATCTGAAGTGACAAGCTGAAATTGAAGGCAGCATAGTGACCAGCATGTCCTCCTTCCTGCAGGAAGCCTGTCCAAGGCCAACAGAACTAGTCCGATGCTGTGCCGACAACCACCATGCAGTAATGCATCGCAGGATCCTATCACATCATGGGTGCTCGTCCTACCCGACTTATCGTTCGGCCGTTTCCATGATTGTGTGGTCGTGTGGGCGTGCCACTGGATCGTGACTTGTGGTGCTGTACAACATCTACCTGCCTTGTAATTCGCAGGGGCTCCAAGGTAGGGCACCTCCATCGACACCACAGCGTCGGCCCAAAGACAGAAAGGGTGGGTGGTGCGCTCACCGACCAGCGTCAGCCACCGTAGTGGGAGGTAGCGCCACACCCTCCACTCCGCCCCGCCCACATCTGTACCACGCCGCCGCCTGAACAACGTCTGTCGTCAATCGATGGGGACGTGGTGAAGTAGGTACAAGGTACTTCCACTCCATCAAGTCCAACCCCAACTTTTCCCGGAGGTCGACACAAACTCGCATCCCGCGACGAAAACCTTCTCCCCGACATCTCGCATCCCATCACTCGAGAATCGCAATCGACTGATCGACCAGCTCTGTTCAGGCAACCTTACGCGACTCGGCATCAAAGCTCGCCATGGCTGACAGAGGCTCGCATCGTGGAGGGGGCGGCGGCGGTGGCCGTGGAGGAGGTCATCGAGGGAGGGGAGGCGGCGGCGGCGTCGGTCGCGGCGGACACGGTGGAGGCCAGGGTGGTGCTGGCGGCGACCGCGAGAGGCCCAAGAAGGAGAACATCCTCGACTTGGGCAAGTATATGGACAAGAAGATTACCGTCAAGTTCAATGGCGGTCGCGAAGGTCAGTGATCCCTCGCATCGACCGCCAAGAGCCAGCGGCCCAGCGCGTTGCGGCGACAATCGCCGGCTGACTTTTGTGTCCAGTGACTGGCACGCTCAAGGGATACGACGCTCTGATGAATCTTGTGCTCGATGACGTCGAAGAAGTCATGAGAGGTAAGCTACCCCGCCCCCTCCTTGGCTGGACACGTAACTGACCTTCTGCCTCTAGATGACGAGGGAAAGGAGAACACCCGATCTCTCGGCCTCGTCGTGGCACGCGGTACACTCTTGGTCCTCGTCAGCCCTGTTGACGGAAGCGAGCCGATCGCCAACCCTTTCGCCCAGCCAGAAGAAGATTGAGGACCTTGATCGGACGACGTTGCGCCACAGTGGCCTGCACATACCTCTGATAGGACAGGCAGGGAAGGAGGCTGCCATGTTCGAGTGACACAAAAATACCAGCTCGCCTGTGAAGGTCAAGGCTTTCCGAGGACTAGGATGCCTCGAGGCGGGGAGGAGTCTGTGACGATGCGGGGTGGAGCTGTGTCCGATGGATGTGTCAATGTTGGACCAGCCGCTCCAGGGTCCATGGCCGACAGGCCGCGCCATCATTTCGGCACATGGAAATGCATCAAACCGTGTAGCATGACATGAGCGTCAGCATCCCAATTGGACAGCTGAAGTCTGTGAAGAGATTGAAAAGTTGACTTATTGCACTGCATCTGCTGCTACCTGTATGTTCTCGGGACTGGGGCCGACATCAGTCTGGAAGAGACAGCGGCCAAGCCACACGAGCCAGACACGGGCTCACGTTGACCATCACCCTGTCAGCCCTTATGATAGTCCAAGCGACAAATTCCCGTGGCATCACTCATCCACCTCGTCATCGCCCCTTGCTTCATCGTTATGCTCCTGATTCAGGCCCAACCATGTTTCCATCCAAGCACCCGCCAGCCATCATCCCTAAGGCTGCGTTCTCTGTGATCCAACCGTTCCAATTCATGGCCAAGTCACGTCATCAAAGCCTGCCCGTCGCTCACAAACTCGTCCTTGGACACTTTGCGATTCGGGGCCTCCGACCCTGCGCCTGCTGGCTCCTAGAATCCCCGCCCGGCGCTGGGCCTGCCCTTCAGGAGGTCGCCGAAAGCGCTCCCGATCTGCTTCTTCAGCTCCTTATAGCTAACGACAAAGACCGACTGCTCGTCACGGCTGGTGAGGCATATCTTTTCGTCCGAGCCGGCGTCCAGTTTGTTAAGGGAGCGAACGATATGTCCTAAATCCACAACCGGCTGACCGTTGGCGTCGACCTGGTGGAAGACATAGTCTCGGAACAGTTTGAGCATGTAACGCTCGCCATTTTCCGACCACTGGCGGTCTCCGTCGAACTCCTGTCGCTCGTTGATGGTGCCCAATCGGCACAGCAGACGGAAGAGCCTTCCGTTCTCAATCTCCGAGTATAGGTTTGACGTCAGCGCATCATTTTGATGCAGCATCATATCCATATTCGCCATAACCTGGCTGGAAATCTTGGAGATGAATGTCTCGATAGTTTTAGTCTCGCCGTTTTGGCTGGGATAGACAAGCCACATCAGACTACTGACGAGTGGCTCAGAAAACATATTGCCCATCTGCTGCATGATAATGTTGATGTTGTTGGCCGTGATGGCATTGGCTGGGGTGTTACTGGCCAGGGAGAGCATGAGCCTGCCGACCTGGGTCAAGTCCTCTTGCTGAAGATCTCCCAACGGTCTCCGGGCTTCGTAATGCAACACGTCGAGAATGGAACATGCGCTCAGCCGTATCCTGTTTTTCTCTGTCAGGATGATTTTGCTAGCGTCGATGCAGCGCGCTGCAAGATTGAGTTTATGAATTGCCTGGAGGGCGTTCGCGAGCTGGGTGATGTAACTCCACATTACATCCTCAGTGACGGTCGGCCTTGTGTTGTATCTGTTGGTTTGTTGTTGCGGGAAATGATGCTGAGCCAGCGTTTTCGAAAGAGGATGGTAGTCATAAACAAAGATGATGGAGCTGTCTTGGAATTTACGCGTCGTGAATGCGCTGTGCACCGATACGACACTTCCGTTGTGGACTTTCTTCCACTCTTTGACGAGACGAATGGCTTGCTCGTTTGATAGCCGAAAGTCTGAACCTGTCAGCATGTGTTGGGCTATGTAGCGTGAGTACACGAACCCTTGATTCGCCGTAAAAAGTACGTCTTGCCGTTTTCTTGCGAGGTGGCCTTGTAGACCCAACTGGTGTAGCCAAAGATGATTGAGCTCTCCCTGTTGCTGGTATCCAGGGGCACGAGCGAAGAGTAGTGATCGATGTTCGGAAGTGCCGTGTCTTGCGGGATGTTAGGAGATCCCGTGTCTCAGTAGTGTATTGATGCTTACTGTTCATAACTTGATGGGCAGCTTCTAGCTTTCGCTGAGCATCTTCGCGAATCTTCTCTGGCAAGAAGAAATCGTTTGTTTGCCTCTGGTATGGTAGGAGGCCCTCGCGATGTTGTCCTAGTGGAGCATACAGATGGTACTGGAGCTGTGAAACTTGTCAGGCACTCAGAATACATGATCAAAAAGGCATGACATACTGGTTGCGTGTGAGCTGCGAAGGGGTTCTGCTGTTGGAAGAATGCTCCAGTGGAAGCAAGGGCTGTTGGGTCTTCCGCATACGGATTGAATGGGGTTTGAGGCAGCCCTTGGTTGAGGTTCGCCATGGAGAAGGCATCGAATGTAAGGCCAGCGTCACTGGCAGCGCCATTGGTGCTGACCTTGGCGCACAGTTAGCTACGTACGAATGATTGTCTGTACTTCAACAAGTTCCTACATTGGGGCTCAACTCAAAGTTCTGGGGCGTGAACTCTTGGAACTTGGCGGGGTTGAAAAGCAATGCAGAGCTTTCAGTGTCTTTCGCGGCAGACGGTGTGCCTATTCCGCGATTGCGTCAGCTTCTCGTGACTTCCTGAGAGCTGCGCTGGCAGGATTGGCTTCAATAGCAAGCCATTACTTACTGCTTGTTCCGCGGGGAACAAAAGATGCCGCACTCGCCGCTTGAGACGAAAAAGTAGACTTCTTGACGGGCGTGGTCGTCGCCGACCCGGGCGCGGCTTGCAACGTTGTCGGGGTGAACGACGGCGAATCGACGTTGAATCGTTTCGCGCTGCTTAAATCCAGTCAGCCGGTGATCAATATGAAGTTCATCCCTCGACTCGAGGTTCCTGGGCCGCACGAGCGAGATCAAGACTAATGCCATCTGAGTGTTCCTCGACGGCAGCTTCACAGGAGGTCCAACAAGACTCTCACACCCGGAACCTTCTGGCCGGGTTCGGGTCAAGGGCGCCAAGGAACTTTCATAGGCTGTCGATGCATGATTCAAGACGGAATCACATGGTGATGCCTACAACTTTGGATACCCCGGGTCGTACTTGTCCATCTGGGAATATTCGCCCCAGCGCCTAGTGCTCCGGGTCGGTGAAGTCGTCTGCGACGAGGCAGAACGATGGCATAATTGGGTAGTGGTCCAATTCGGCTGCATGACTCCAGTCTGAGCTCTGTCATATGCCATTCCAAAGAGTATTGAAGTGAGAAGAGTGAGAGGCTGGTCTGGGTGCAATTCGGAGGAGGGCGGGTCGGAGCCAGGTTTTGAGGTAGTTCTCATCAAGGTGTTTTGAGGTAGTTCCCATCAAGGTGTCGGCAGCATTACGTGGCACTGATCGAAAAGGTTGACAGGTCGTGATCACGCGCAGCTTAGACTTACACTTCTGATTGTAGGCCTTGCGGCGATTGTCCGTTCTGGTTCGTGGTTCTATTCTGGTCGTGATTGAATGCGCAACCGCTGTTCTCGTATCGGCAGTGGCCATAGATCAGGACATTTCGGCAGAGCGTGTCTTTGCTCTCTGGATTGGCGGGCACAGTCAGCAATCCGGCTCGCGGCTGGGTGCGGCGGGTATTGGAGGACTCGCCTCGCGTCTTCGGCTTGGGTGACCCGACCTGGCGCCCGGCCGAGCTGTATCGCGGCGCCGACATGATCGCTCGCGGCGTTGACTAGGAGGGACGCCCTGGAGGTCGGCTTTACGACGTCTGCAGCATGATGTTAGCAGGAGGTAATAAGGAGAGAGCTGGGGAACGCGTCATGCGCTCGAGTCGTCGGACGATGGGTGTCGAGCCTTCGAGACAAAGGACAGTGTTGAGGTGGAGGGTGCATATAAGAGGCTTGGCAGGGCTGTACGCACTTGAGCCTCGCTGGCCTGGCCCATTGTTCGGATAAGAAGTTCGGCGGCTCGCCCATGCGAGCGTGGGATGCGATCGTGGTGTTGAGCGGGAAGACACCACTGAGCAGATCGCCGCAGCGCTTCGAGGTTCGCGAGGAGGCCCAAGGGGTGGAGTTTGGGGGGGGGGGGGGGGGGGGAGTCGAGTTGGTTTCCCCACTGTCGCGGTTCCAGCTTCCCATGTCAAGTGTGGACATCCATCCCTGAATCGGAGGGGGGTGGGACAAGGCATTGGAGGGGCTTCATGCAGCTATGCGGTACACTGTGTGACAGGAGTGTAGGATAGGGGCATTTACCCGGTCATGCAATGGAGCAAGACACCTGCGACCGTGTCTGACGCGACACCGGATAAGAGATAACGGTGGGACCACAGCGGATACCGAGCTTCGAGAAGCCATGTGTCGTCACCGGGTTGAGACGACGGGAAGCACGACCTCTCCAGTCAGTCAGGACGGGCAACGAGTGCGTACGCTGTATTAACCCGCCTACACCTGCTTTCCCATCCGCGACCTAACGAAGTCTCTCCAACGCGTCTCACTAGACACTGTCTTCGTGGAACTGTAAATCGTTCACGCGACATCACCGAACAAGCTCAAGTCGTCCTCGAGAGTCTCCTGAGTTGATTCAGTTACGGCGTCACATCAATCATCAGCATTTCTTCTGATTTGACCAGGCGACTTGGTTCACATTGAGAACATTTCCTGAGAACGCCCGGAAATTTCGCCACCCAAACGAACATCGATGGCGACGGGAGGAGATGTTGACTTGGGAGAGCTTTCTCCAAGCCAACAAGATGCCCTACAGCAGTACATGCAGGTTACAGATCAAGAGGTCAAAGACGCCATACCACTGCTGCAACGGTCACAATGGAATGTCCAGGTACGGCCTTGAACCAATCAACCAGGTATTTACGAACACTAACGAGACTCGTGACAGATTGCCATCGCAAAGTTCTTCGACGGCGAAGGGCCTGATCCTCTAGCCGAGGCGTTGGCTCAGCAAGAGCTCCCGCGGTCATCGGCAAGACTCGAAAATCTGCAGGAGAGCATGTACACAGCAGCGGCTCAGCCGCCGAGACGCAACCCAGCCGACAGGCCCGAACCGGCACCAAGGATCGTCCCCATGCCCAACACCGTCCACAGGCCGCCGTTCCTCGTCGGACTCCTGCTGACGCCCTTCAGTCTCGGGTGGGCTGTTGCCTCTCGACTCTTCCGCACTGTTTGGTACATCTTCTCCTTCTTGCCAGCCTCAATTCGACCGCGAGGTTTAACGAACGGATCGACATCCGGCCTGCGGAACACCACGGGCCGCCGAATGCTGATGCCACAAGATACGGCAGCCAGGTTCAAGCGCGAATTTGAGGAAGAATACGGCAATAGTGAGCTGCCGTGGTTCGAAGGAGGCATTGCGCAAGCGCAAGATTTGGCAAAGAAGGACCTCAAGTTCCTGTGGGTTGTGTTGATGTCACCGGAGCACGACGATACGGAATCCTTCACGCGCGAGACGCTCCTGGCACCGGAGGTCATCGGTTTTATCCGGGACCCGGCTAACAATATCATCCTGTGGGGCGGCAACATCCTCGACTCGGAGGCCTACCAAGTGGCGCAAGAGTACAACTGCACCAAATACCCGTTTTCAGCGCTGGTCTGCCTGACGCCCAAGGAGGGCAGCACGAGGATGAGCATCGTGAAGCGCCTCGTCGGCGCGATGCCGCCGACGGCCTACCTCTCTGAAGCGCAGAGTGCGATCAACAAGTACACGGCAGATCTGGCGGGCGTGCGTGCCGAAAGGACGGCAAGGGAGGTGACACAGAACCTGCGTCACGAGCAAGACTCGGCCTACGAGCGATCTCTTGCCAAGGACCGAGAGAGGGCTCGACAGCGACGCGAGGCGGAGAAGGCTGCGGCAGAGGCGGTGCAGAGGGCGGAGGAGGAGGCCGCGGCGGCTACGCGGCTCGCAGCGCAGCGTGATCAGTGGAGGCGCTGGCGGGCGACGAGGATCGAGGCCGAGCCAGCCGCCGACGACAAGGAGGTGGTGCGCATCGCGCTCAAGATGCCCGAGTCGTCAGGTGCCGGGAGGATCGTGCGACGGTTCCGCAAGGATACGTCCCTCGAGGCCCTCTACGCTTTTGTCGAGTGCTACGACTTGCTACAGGGAGAGTTCGACGAGAAGGCCGAGGAACCGACGGACTACAAGCATAAGTTCGGCTTCAGCATTGCATCGATCATGCCGAAGGTGGTTTACGAAGCCAGCGAGGACACGACCATGGGAGAGAAG
>NW_009276962.1:19883-37594 GCF_000150675.1 Verticillium dahliae VdLs.17
TTATGGCACCGTGATCACGGGTGGGGGGATGAATAGGCCACCGACCAGTTGGTCGCTACGAATAGATGTCTCCTCCTCCACTGCTCGCTCGTTTCAGATCGCAACTGTCGCGATAACCTTGGGATGAAACATCGGTTTGGCGCGGGGCTCTGGGTTTCTTGCGAAAGGACTGGGTTTCACAGAGTGTCCCGCCAACAGGCGCTAAGCGACGCGATGCAGGAGACTGTCGGTTTGTCTGTCTCTCACTCTGGCTCTGGCTCAAGGTGCAGCCTCTGAGAGACACAGAAGGAGACAAGTTCACAGGGCCACAGCGGCGCACAGGGCAGGCGAGCCGGCGGGATGAGGCATGCAAGGCATGTTGAAGATGATGTCCGCGCGTTGGCGAGGGGGTGTGTCACAAGCTTTCACCATGTTTGCGAGCGAGGGGCCGAGACCTCCAAGGGACGACGAAAGGGGCGGGATGCGTTGCTGATCGGGATTGTGGTACACACACACAGAGTGGGTGGCACGGTGAACCACCGCTCTAAGACGGAGGCCTGTAGGACGATGAAAGCTCGACGTGGACGGAAGCCCGATGAAGACGCGTCGGTCCAACTGCCGACGTCGGCGGGCCTTTTTTTCGATCGACTGGATGGGAGGAACTGGACATTTGTCCAGTAGATGGCGTGTCCTTTTTGCCGTCGTGGGTGCGGCAACCTGCTCGAGAGCTTGCGTGGATGAGGCTGTGCAGGCGCGTGGCAGATGCTTGGCATGGGAGACGTCACTACAGGGCAGCCCCTCCGCTTGCTCTTCTTGAAAGCAGACGGAGATGAGCAAGAAGGTAGCGCAAAACTCGTGCAGAAATTGGCCACGAGGACAGGGGGGGGCTAATGCTTCAAGCCTCTGGTCAGGGCGCGTGGGTGCGCAAGCAAGGCAAGCAAGCAAGCAAGCAAAGAAATGAAGCTTGACAGGGCCCACGACAGCAAGGCCGCGAAAGATCGACCAAGCTCAAGTGAATTGTGGAGTGAGCGCGCAAGGCCACAGGGCCCTTATTGTTTCGTTCCTCGTCTCCCGCGGGCACATATCGCCAAGGTAGCTTGGACCCTGGTATAAAGGCAAGAAAAGGACCCCCAAAGCCAACTTGGGCGTCGTCGCACCATCTTGTCTTCTGTGCCTCCAAACAGATATACCGAGACTGATGCCGGTGCAGGTACATGTGCAGGTACAGGTGCACAAGTGAATGTGGCGCGACCACTGATAAAACCAAACATCTTCGACACAGAGGCGCCATCAATCGTCAAGACATCCCAGAGGTCGTTAACAAGTACCGACCAAACCACAAGCTCCCTCGCGCGGCCCCCTTCTCGCTCTCGGCTCACGAGCCCATGCTCCTTCGTCACTCGTCCCCCCCAAAGCAAGGCCACCAACCCCCCAAAAGTACCTTACAGGTACCCAGACCCCGGCATGACCCAATGCCAAACGTGCAACTCGACTTGATACCCCTTCAGCATTGACTCCCATCATCCATCCACCCGAACTGGAACATAGCATCCACCGACCGGCATCCCAAGACCTGGACCTGCATCTACAACTGCCTTGCCTCAGCCGCCATCGACCTGCAGCTGCGCGTCTCTCCAACGAACCAGAGCCATATCCCGTTTCCAAGGCGACTGGCCATTGAAAGCCCAATACCGCTTGAAGCCGACCCATCCGCGTCATCCACCACCCCGCCGAGGCCGGATCTGAAGCGACCTGCGCCCAACCGAAACCCTCACCTCAACCTCTCCCTTGTGGTCGCAATCATGAAATCCGTCAAGAAGGGACTCAGCGTCAACCGCATAGTTGGCACCCTCAAGCGGAGGACGGGAACAAGCTCAGCAGCCAACAGCAGCAATAACAACAACAACACCGGCAGCGGCAGCGGACCTTCCAACGAGGCACCGACAACCCAGGGACTCGCCATCCCAGACGATCTACAAGAAGACACTCCCGAAGGAATTGCTGTTCGCAATGTGGTATGCAGACCTCGGTTGCCGTCCTCGCCAACCTTATTATCGCCTGTGCCTATCCACTGACGACCCAACAGAAAGCGTTCTGCGAGTCTGGAGGCCCCAACAGACAGGTATGTATCCATTGTCGTATTGCTCATTCCCGTGTGCGCCGGAACCACGTGTGCTGATAGGCGCGCCGCCAGGGGGACGAGGTTCTCTTCCTCCCGCCCATCGTCGATGCCGCCGAATCCTCTCCGACCGCCGCGACCCAATGCGCCCGCTACATCCGCAAGTATCTGACGGACAAGTACTCACCAAAGGCCTCATGGCAGTACAACGCCGTCATGCTGATCCGCATCCTGGCCGACAACCCTGGTCGCAGCTTCACCCGTAACTTTGACTTTAAGTTCTGCAACGTCGTCAAGGATGTGCTGAGAAACGGCCGCGACCCGAGCGTGCGCCAGATCCTCATGGAGACCTTGGACGATTTCGAGCAGACGAGGGCCAACGATGACGGTGTCAAGGATCTGGTCTACATGTGGAAGAAGGAGAAGGAGCGTGCCTTCCAGCGTGGCGAGAGAAACTTCAGGGTATGTGCAGTGACGATGACCACTCCTCATCACGACACTACGCGACGCTAGCTGACACCTTCAGTATCCCCAAGGCGCCCATTCTGCCCCGCAGATGACGGCATCACAGTACAACGAAGGCGGTCACAACTCCAACTACTTTGCGAGGAGTCACTCGAACAGAAGGCTGCCGCGCCCGGCCGAGCTCGCGAGCCGCCTCGAAGAAGCCCGGAGTTCCGCCAAACTCCTCTCGCAAGTCGTCAACAACACCCCGCCGCAGGAACTTCTCACAACGACCTCGTCAAGGAGTTTGCCGACCGCTGCCAGAGCGCGACGCGCAGCATACCTTCTTTACATGCTCGCCGAGGACCCCGCTCCTGACAACGACACGAGGGAGAGCCTGATCGACGCCAACGAGCAGCTTCAGACTGCTCTTCACCAACACCAGCGAGGCGTCCTCAACGCGCGGAAGCAGCTCGGCCTCAACAGCACCCCGAGCCACACTCAGCAGAACACGTTCTCTGCCGAGATGACCAACGGCCAACCACCCGTTCTCCCCCTCGACACCCGTCCTCAACAGCACGAGCAGCAGTGGCTGCCCTCCCAACCGACCTCGGCACCTCAGCAGCCACCCCGCAAACCCCTCGCCGGCTCCAACGATGACAGCCAAGGCGACTTTGCGCCACCGGCGGGGCCCCCGCCTGGTCTGCCCCCGAAGGACCGAACGTTTGAGTCTGGTGGTGGTGGTGACCCCTTCCAGGACCCCGCGCCCGCGCCTCTGCGCGGCGCGCCGCCGGTCCCGGGCTTCAATCCGACGCAGAGCTACGTCGGCCGGCAGGACAGCGCCGTCGGACACACGACGATGCATGGCGCGCAGGGCAGCCGGAACACCCGGGATGACGATGACATTTATGACTCGAGGTAATCTACGTTTCGTCCGTCCGACAATCTCGGTATAGGAGACCCTGGAGTCGGTCCAGGGCGAGTAGTCCACACAGAATCCAGCTGCACCGGCACATGCTCTGCCTTGTACCTTTTCCAACATCTCTCTCTGTGATCGTCTCCGGCTGCCTTCTTGTCATCGCAACAAGCCTGACGTAGGGCAGCAGACGATCGGATGCGAAGGGGGTGAGGCAAACAACCCCATGGGGGCGTACTCGTTCCGGCGGCTAAAGAAGAATGAAGAAGGAACTGAAGGCGCGATGGCAGTGGCTCTTTTCATATTTGGTGTTCTATTCCTCATTCGCAGGCCATTTAGGCAGATGAAGCAAGCATTCTGATTCAGCAAGTTGGAGCATCTCTCTTGTCAACGGTAGGCCGAGCCTCCGTTCGTGCGTATTGTGTACACCGTGATTTGACCACCTTTGACCACTCGCTGCAGTTGCGGTTTCTCTGTGCTCGTTCTTTCCTGCTCGTGGATCTCTGTGCGCGTGGGACGCAGCATACATGTCCTCGCAAGGGCTGCCAAAGTCGGCCATCGACAACGGTATAGGGGAGCATTCGTGGTACGTTTGGCTGCGATGCAAAATGGACACGACGTAGTGTAACGAGGTAACAAAAGCCGACCGCTCATGTCATGTTATTTCAGCGACTTATTTCAGCGACGTTCTTCTTACTGAAGAACAGAGAATACGGGCCGCTCTATGAGACGATCTTCTCCAAGTTCCTCACCCTGTACCACCGTGTAGGGATACAGTCAAACATGAGGCAAAGAGCATCACCTGCAGCCATCTTGAACGCAGCTTTAATTTCCATCTACCTACACAGGACATGCGCGGCCCAAGCAGAAAACGCGGCACTTAAAATCGCCTGTGAATCGGCTCTAACCCATCACGGGCATCATGTCGTCCTTTTGCGGCAAGACGCCATCGATTGAGTTCCAAGCTGCACATGCAGCCTTAGATTAAGTGCCGTTCAATAAACCAAGGCCAAGGGACCGGCCACGTCCCCCATGTAGACACGTCTTTCAAGCGGCCACGGCGGCTGCCAGCGATGGCCCTTGCCCCCACCCCCCAAGCCCACTCCGAGATCTGGTTTCCGGCGCCAACCTGGCGTTGGTTAGTGTCCCCCGTAGCTTGCAAATCAGCTCCGCAAGCTCCGTTGTCAAAGGTGACTTTGGGGGGCGGGTCCCGTAGATGTTTTAGTCGAGACAAGAGAACACCGAGGCAACTACTCCACATGGGCATCAGCGACGGCTCTCACCAAATATTCCATCTCAACAATCTTCATGGAAATCCCGAGAAGAATGTTAACAAAATGGCGCCTACAATTCATTCTAATCTTGATTTTGCGCAACAAATCTTCTCCCTGGATACGCCATAGGCGGTCTACGTCTCATAAACCAACGACGCTCTGCTGTCTGGTTAACAGCGTCCGCAGGCCAGAATCGTCCTTGTAGCGCTGCAATGCGGCAGCTTTCCACTCATTTCGTTCCAAGCCATCGTCCACACCTACAGCGTCTCGAAGTCCTCGGAAGAGGCCTAGGAATCCGTCCCAGTCGGCGAGATCGTATCCGCAACAGAATGCGAATCTATGCTGTAATCGGCCATTCCCAACAAATTGGGCCAGATCTTGACGACCCTTTTCCTCAAGCAGATGCGCAAACACAACCTCATTGTCACCGAGATTGTTCTTGCCGCAGTAGAAGTCTGCAACGGGTAAGAAGGCGATGGGAGAGTTAAAGGCATGTGCAGGGGACGCAGTATGAGCCCACTCCCAATCGATAATACCGGTAATGTTGAACTGCTCATCCACCAGAATATGATCTCCCTTGTCGTCTGCGTGCTTCAGTTAGAATTTCTCGTCATGCCGCACCGGAGGCAACACGCGTGGGACCAAGTCCATGAGAAATCGGTGGATTAAGTAGGCATCCACTGCTTGCTGCGAGTACATCACCTCTCGAACAATCAAATCTAAGGTGAGCCGGAGTGAAGACATGTGATAATCTTCCAAAGAAGAGAAGGGTCCAGCGATATGCATTTCGGATTGCAGCAAGTCGGTCAGTGATTCTCGAGCAAACGCGCCCACGTGAGATGCGGCCGGGCTATCGAGGGAACCGAGAAGGTGAAAAGGGTATTTTTGAAGCTCCACAAACGTATCCGCAAGCTGACTCATGACCTTCTTCCGTTGTTGCTGAGTTGCAAGGGACCATCTCAAAGACTTGCCCGGTAACTTCTCCATCAAAATGAATCCAACTCCCACAGGATTGCCCGGGTGCTCAAGTGCGAAATCATACACTTTTGGAGCAGGCACACCGGTCTGCCCAAGAAACATCAGGGTTGCAACCTCACTCTGGATGATGTAATCTCGTAATGCTGCTGGAGGCGAAGTAGCATTGAACCTGCGGATGCGGGCGATCCATATGATTCCGTCATCAAAGCGAACTTCAATGTGATAGTTCATACCTCCCATCACAGAGCTTCGCGCCGCTCTCTCATACTGGAGTGAGGGGATAGAGCAGGGTATGCCTCGGCGTAACTGGCTGGCTCGAGCCGCAAGAGCATGGGCATTTATAATCCCAACCAACTTTGTGAGCTCACGTCCTTCTGCCTCCTGGGCCGCAGGATCGTAGGCATCCGCGTCCTGGCAATTGACGACTTAGCGTCCAAGTATTCCAAGTGAGGAACCAAGCTAACCTGCCAAAGGGGGCACCTGTGAAACTCAGGTTGAAGATGTTTGGAGCACAGGTGGCGGTCGCAAAGCACGCAATCGCCTTGAGTGCGTACAGCTGGTCCGCGGCAGCTCTCAAAATCACACGTCCACAAAGGCATAGTCGGAAAGCGGTTTCGTAAGATATAGAGTCCCGACCAGCTGGAATCCGGACACGCTGTTGCGTTCAGGCAAGGAAGAAATGGGCGATGAGATCGGGCGATAGAAGGAAGAATGCAAGCGGGGTCGGCGCGAACAATACCCATGTTTATTACAGTTCAGCGCTTCGAACCCTAGCTAAGGGGCAATTGGGCAGATGACTCAGGGTTGGTTTACTTCGTGATTGGCGGGTTGGTTCAAGTGACGAGACACTCCTTCCTGTCCTACCGCCAGAGCTAGTCCATCCTTGTTCGAAGCAACAGGTATATTCTTAGGCATATCACAGCGACTTCGGTTTTCGCTCAATGGACAGATCGGCTTGATCACACGCCTGCAAATGTGTCACGCTTCAGGCCTACCGCCTGTGACTTATGTCCCAACATACCCAACACCAATTCACTGAACACCAACAAGCATGAATTTTTGCCCAATCAACGACCCGAGCAGAGCGCCCAATACTACCATCCCATGAACAGCTCAATGTCCGGCTTCACCAGAGTATAGCAGCAGTCGAATATACAAGGGGAAGATCGTTCTCATTATTTCGATTGTTTCTATCTATTACACGCACCCAAATCAATAGTCGTGGATTGCATCGGCAATACATTTATCTTCTATCTTAACACTATTTTTATTAAGAGGGCTTTACTACTTATATGAGCCCTAATCCAGTGCTTCTGCTATGCTTGCGAGCTCTAAATAGGTAGAGTATATAATATAAGGCTTATAATAGTTAATTCTTAATTAATAATACTATCTCTAAGTTACCGCTACCTATATGAGTTAGATATACCTATCTACTTTACTAATCACGTAAGCCGTGGTTTATATACTCCTAAGAGTTATAAATCCTAGATATTATTATCCTAATTACTACCTAACGTGCATGATAAGCAAGTGGGCCAAACAAGCAAGTGGGCCACCTGACCACGACCATGCGACGACAGCAGCATCCCGGTGAACCCTAACGCCTTAAATCAATTGAAACTACTTGAAATCCTCTTCTTCAGAAGCCCTCGTCTCCAGCTGACAAGTCCGCGCATTATGTCCAGGCTCGCCGCAGACACCGCAGCGCCGTTTCTTCGTCCCGTCCCTTGGTTGGCGACTGCTTCTCTGACGCGTTTCCTCATTTATCTGGACCTGAACCTCGATATTGGTTTGTATCTCCTGTCCCTCACCTAGAGTTAGACTCCCTCCTTGCCTGAGACGTGTTTTCTTAGCTCTCCGACGCTTGCTGAGTGTCGCGTTCTCGTCTCGAAGGATCTGGTTCTCCGACTTCAATAGGGCGAGTTGATGCATGATTCCACGCGTCCCCTTGGTAAAGTGGTCTATAGCGTTAAGAATCGACGTCGGAGAGCTTCCTTGGTGTCGGGCGATTCGACCTTTAATAAACTCTGACTGACAGCTAGCTTCAATCGGGTTGTGAGGCGTTTGGGAGACCCAAGGTTCTGATGTATCGGGGACCCCCTCGACGGGCGTCGGTGTCCGTAGCTTCACATCCAGCTTTGAAACCACAATTTCGGGGCTCATTGGGACAAGCCCAGCACCTCTGAACCCCCCCTTGATATTCCTTTCCGTCATAGCTTCTTTGAAAGCTGCGAAAAACGCGGGAAAGAAGTCCTCCTTCGTGATGTGGCTTGTACCTGCCCTCATCTTCTTCTCAATTTGCCGACCGTAGGCCTGCTTTAGCGGGCCAAAACAGCCAACATCAAGAGGTTGAAGTAGGTGAGATGAATGGGGAGGCATGCATAGCGTAATGATGTTGTTTTCCTTGCAGTAGAGCTCGAACTCAACGGAATGGTGACTTTGGTGCCCATCTAGGATAAGGAGGCGATATCCGGCCGACCGACGGGGCTTGGTATGCTTGTCAAAATGCTGAATCCATTCTAGACCTTTCTCATTTGTTGTCCAGCCTTTGTCTGTCGTAGCGATTACCCAGTCGTGAGGTAGAGGGCTGTCTTCGTACCAGCTTGAGAGGTGATTTTTGCCCGCCATAATGATGAACGGCGGGACACACCACCCGTCTGCGCCAACGCCTTGGATCACTGTCACCCATTCCCGACCTCCTGGTTGGACCATTTTCGTATTAGAACGTCTTTCGGCGTTCGTAACGACCATTCCGGACCCGATAACGCCCATCATAAACCCAGTCTCATCGAAGTTATAGATATCAGGCTCCGCGATACCGTATTTGGCGATTGTGTTCTTTACGAGCGCGAACCAATCGCGAATTGCCTCGGGATCTTCGCATTGGGCTCTCTGATAGTCATATCTGCGAAAGAAACGCGTCTTAAGCTCTGGTTGTCGCCTGACGAAGTTTGAGGCCCAGCGCTTCCCGACACTCGGCGCGTCGCGGTCGGCTAGCAGTCGATTAGCCATATCTTCAACCTCACAAAGCCGGGGAGGAAATGCTCGGGAATTTAGCTCAAGTATGTATTGAACAATCGTTAACTCCTCGAGCTCCGTCAAATTTCGATTGAGGGGGATCCTGTCGCGTTGCGAAGTAATACCGCGTAGTCGACGCGTCAAGGTCATTCGGGGAACACCAAAGATATTTGTCGCAGCGCGTATACTGAGATCTGGGTCATTTTGAATAGCCTGAAGAGCAAGCTGTAATTGACGTTCTTGTGAGGGCGGAGACATCGTTGTTGGTGGAAGAATTAATGGTTAACGTAAGAAGGTCGCGTTTTCGTCGTCAGGTGGCCCACTTGCTTGTTTGGCCCACTTGCTTATCATGCACGTTATAGGAGTTATAGGAGTTAAAGTTTTATAACTACTCTAGTAACTATAATAATAGCTAAACTATAATAATATATATATTATTAAAAAGAGAAAAACTATAGCTATAGAATAGTATACTTCTTATAATATTCTATAGAGCTATTCTATAATAATAAGCTATTAACTTCTCTTATACCCTATTAGCTAAAGCTTAAAATCTAACTCTACTTCCCTATAGGTCTAGAGGTAGTCTAAGCGCCTTGATACGCACAGAAATGGCTACGGCTCTATTGTGGCTAGTAATAGAGTCGGGTCTTGGGGACCAGGCAGGCGTCACGCCAGGAACACACAACAGATGCTAGGTAGCTGTTCTGTAGGTGTAAGATAGATGAATTGGTCTATCTGGGTTGGAAGGCCACGTAGGCATATATAGGTAAGTGGGCACGGGCCTACAAGTCAGGCCACGTGCCCTAGGCAGTTAGGCCTTAGGCAGGGCCACAGGCCAGGCCACGTGCCAGGCCACAGGCGGCCTCAAGGCACGGCCACAGGGCAGGCCCTTCCACCTAGCTATTCGTATCACGCCTTATCTATATATAGCTACTAAGGGTTAATCTATTATATATAGAGGGTACCCCTTAGACTTATTTTTTAGGTTTTTAAGTCTTAATAATTATCTAATTCTAATTATACTTATAAATCCCCTTTATATAATAATTCCTATCTAAATTATTTATTCTTAATTATTATAAATAAATACTTTCTAAGATATACTTTATTTTTATTAAGATTAATTTAAGTATTCTTCTTAATTAATTATAACCTTTATCTTAATTAACCTTTCTATTTATTTACTTTCGATCTAAATGAAACCTATATTATTTTATAGCTCTTATTAAGGGCTATTAGAATCTTCGATCTATTACTCGATCCGATATCTCCTTCTCGAGATATAATTACTTTTATCTCTCCTTTCCTCTTATCCTTTTATCTATTATTATTTCTTTATCCTATAATTAAGCAATACCCTTAGTCGTTGCCTAATACCTCCTACGATATCCTTAATAATATTTATTATAATAAGTATATTGCCCTAGAATTATAACTTAACTAAGCTTCTCCTACTAGTAACCCTAACCCTCTAATAGTATTCCCCCTATAGAAGCTATCAAGTTATAATACTAGGCTATGATTAAGCTTAGGGCCTGCTTAGTCTCGGCTTAGGCTAAAAGTAGTAAGGCTCTACTATGTATCCGGTTTAGATAGAACTTCGTAAAACCTATCCTAGGGATATTTATAGCACGGCGCCGTAAGACAGGGATGCAATGAGCCACTCGCATCTCCGAACAGACCAGGTTCGCGAAGAAGAGAAGCAATACTTGGGGTTAAGCTAACACAGACATCAGATAAAGGCCCATGCGGGTGGTGGTGGAACAAACGTCAACCGAACGCTGAAGAAGCCTCTGAAACGGGGTCGAAAGCTCGGATAGCCCCAGGCCAAACCCAAGCCGCCCAACATCCAGCTACCTGCTCTGGAAGCCATTTGCTTGCGAAATTCACGACAGATGACCACCAAAAGCATGAGCGAGCTTGGCAAAGGCTGCCCTCGCGGCCTATGCCTCATTCGCCCAACGTTGCGTCGTCCACAACTTGCGACGACAAAACGTGTGAGCAGGGTGATGCCGGCGACAAGACAGCCCCTCATTGCATCTACATGACATGGCTTCGGGTCTGATTCTGCTTACAAGCATGCATATGCACCTCGAGGTTTATGGGGTTCACGGCCCCGCCGTCTTGCCCTTTTGGGACAGTCTTGCGAACGACACCTCTTGCCTCGTCACTTTTCCTTCCTTCCCATTTGATGTGTCGAGCTTGCCCTCCAGCTGTACCTGTCTTTATCACTGACGCTCTCCCCTACCCCGGCCCCCAAACGAAACAATTGACAACGAATCATGGCCGTGTTTCTCCTTCTGCTGCCGCGCAGCTGTTGCTGTCAAAGTCAGAAGGAGCCATGGGGATCGAGTTTGAGTCTTGGGCAGGCGCGGTCTGATCTCGCTTGGTTTCTTCGGTCGATACAAGTGTATTTTGCCTGCCGAATAGCTTCATGCGTGTCTTTCTGACCATTCCATTCCTCTCCCTCTCTTCCCTTCATCGACGTATTCTCATCCTACACCTCTCACACCCCATCACAGCCCGCGCATTTAGTCGGTTCATGTCCCCTTGTTCTCCCCTCCCCGCCTCTTCTCTCGCATTCTCTCTCTCTATCCCACCGTGGGAACCGGCTCCTACTCCGATCCAGTTGGCTGGCACCCCCTGATCCTCATACCATGTACTGATCGGCCCCATCTTCCTCCTTAGTCTCGTGCCTCCGCCTCGCTGTCGGCGCCCTCCACCTCCACTCGCAGCTTCGATCGCCGACCTTCTACTGGACGACGTGCCGGCCAGCCTGCAGCCTCTCTCGCCCTAAAATTGCATGCGCGGTCCGCTGGCCTACTTGGATCCCCCGGCCCCGATCTGCCACGACCGCCTCCCGCCTCCCCTGGTCTACCGACCTACCCACCTACCCACCTACCCTGAGGTACCTTGCCTTGCCTTAGGTACTGTGCCTTCCGCCCCCGTACCGACATTGCTCGTGACATTCTCCCCAAGAAGCCTAGCGCATCTGTCAACGAGCGCATCATGATCTCGCACCATCCCGATTCCATCTCATCAGACAAATACGCCCGGCCGCCTGCCGTCCATGACGGCTTCAGCAATAAAACTAAGCTGTTCCCTCTCCATGACCAGAAGGGCCCTATCCCCTCCCTGACAAGCTTCATCTCGAATGCCGCCTCACCATATCTCCCCCTCGCCTTCCTCTCCTCTCCCCTTCTCCTCCTCCCCCCTCCCCATCGAGACGGGTTGAGTTGCCGCACCACATCGCGCATGCGAATGGCGACCTCCCCACGCCGCCTTGCAGAACAGCCATGGTCTCTCAACGACCTCAGCTCTGAGCTGCTAGCCCTCATTCTCGAGCATGTGAGGCGTTTGTCTTTGTCCCGGAAACACGTCGAACCCGCAGCTGACGCCAAACCAGCTCCGGGACATTGATCCCCCATCGGCCGCCACAAGCCGTCGCTTGTCGAGGAGATTCGAGGCCGTAGCGACCCCCATCGTCTACCATGTGCTGTGCCTCAACGAGAGCATCGTGTCGACAGGCGCCGAGGCACGATACCCTAACCTCTTCCGAAACGTAGCGGCCCATACCAACCATGTGGTGGCCCGCAGCAATCTAGACCCCTTTGGCATCAAGCGCGTGCTAGACAGGGTTCGCAGGCTTCAATCTGTCCAGTAAGTCGTCCGCTACGACAAGAACAACCATATTGTCCCTGTTTCGGAACATGCCTTTCTCATACTTGACTTCTGTAGATGGGACTATGTCGTTGCTGAATTCAACAGCGGCCTCTTGTGGTTACCTTCTGATGTACTCAAATCAGAGCAGACCCGACATCACACAACCAAGCTTCATGTGCAAGGGTTGCCGCTGCGGGAATTCGAAGGCCATTTACGCGACACCTACGTTCGAGCCATCCCCACAGATCTCTTAACGACGCTCAAATTAGCCAGCCCCGCACCCCCCTTGACAACGCGGCTCAACTCACTGAAGCAGCTGCTGCTGCTCTCGCGAAGACTCGAAACTTTTCATTACGAAGATCGAGGTCAAGGCACTAACTTCAAGTTCAGCCCCAGTGAGCGCATGCCGGCTCTGAAAGAACTGGTGCTGAAATCATATGACTGGAACCACTCCAGAGAAGACGTGAACCGGAATTGGGATTTTTCTCGCCTGGAATCACTCGACCTGGTTTCTGTGCCCATTTTCAATTTCCTTGTGTCTGTCAACTTTAGTGACCTCGCAAATCTGCAACGGCTTCACTGCGAGGACTATAGCGCCCACCAGGCTACCGACAAGCGGCAGGATGCGACCCGGGGCCTTCATCTGCTTGTCAAGAAGCATATCCGAGCCCTCCATTCCCTAAGCCTGACGTGCCACATCTCTTCCTTCCCGCTTGACGGCATCCTGGCGCATGCATCGACACTGCGGTCTCTGCACTTCCGAGATCATGTTGGTTTTGGGGAGGAAGACCGTCGCTGTCCGACTCTCTGGCCAGCTGACCTTGAGACACTTGGCCGCCAGCTACCCTTCGTCCATACTCTCGAGATCGACATGGACATTGCTCTGTGCGACCCGCCTGAGTTTTTGCGCGCTATTTGTGCCTTCAAGAAACTACATACTCTCACTCTACACGTGCAGACTGTCCTACACCCACTTGAGATAGTCCACCCTGGCATGGACCGTGATCACGACGCCGCAGTCCGCACCTTTGGCTATCTCATACAGTGCAAGCAAGATTTGGAGGCCAGGGCAGTGCCAGGTTGCGGTCCGCAACCATGGCGCCACATGACCATAAACGTTGGAGGTTGGCGTCGTGCCATGGTCCGTCGCTTTAGTGCAGCCTGGCGCCGGCAGAATGAACAGGGGGTCTTCGCGGAGCGATGTTTCATTCTCGAGCGAGATGGAGGTAGCAGTGGGCGCTTGACATTCCGCGAGGAAAGGTGCGTTGAGACGCGCTCCACGACGCCTACCCCGGAGAGGATGTTGCGGAGCGTATGACAAGGAAACCTTCCGCAGACAGGGAGGCTGGAAGACAGAGAGGCAGCTGGAGAAGACCGGACGTAGACTGCTCGTAAGTCCCGAGCTGCCGCGGCACCTGCCAGACCCGCCCCATGATACCATGATACTAGACATAGGCCACCATACCAGGCCGACCCAGGCCCTTACATTAAGGAGACCACGACTATCTACTACTGCCACCGCCCCGCTTCGGCTGAATCTTCCCACGTGTTCTGTCTGGAATTCATTCATCCGTCCCGAGTGCTCCGCTCATCTAGTGTTCAGTAGCCTCGAAGTCTAAACGGCCCCAGGCAATAAACTTTAATCGCGACACGCCGTCACACGAGAAAAGGAGCCGCCCATTTCCCAGATCTGGCGCTCAAATGGGGCTGCGGTATGCCACATGGCCCTGCCCAGGTATCGAGGGCCCGCTTCAGCTTGGGTGAGCTTGTGATTAGGCTCTGCCGAGCGACTCGGAGCTGGTCCGAGCAGCGATGGATTCGGCATGTTCGTCAGCAGCTGTGTCATTGTTCGCTCCGGTTGACCTCCGTCGTGTATTGGTGTACTCTCTATGCTTCGTACTTGTCAAGATAGCTGTACATTGTGCGGACATGCTCTGGTAGTACATGGGAGGCCATCATGTACCTCGGTGACTTCCCAGCCATATATTTGAGAAGGATATCGCTTGTGCGGCAATGTTCATCTCTCTCTCGACTGTCAAAATCACCCTCGGAAGCTCGTCGAGGTCTGAATCCTCCGAAATCTAACAAGCTAGAGACAGAGAGCTGGTTCTCTGCAACCCCTTCTAGGCGAAGCCAAGTAGTGATGCAAAAAAATATATTAGGCTGGCCGGACATTCTGAACCAAACTCGTGGAAGCGTGTAAGAAGCATCCTAAGAAAATTGGGAAAAATTCGATTTGATGATAGAAGCGCATTCAAGTCAAGAAGACCCCTACAGTACTGCATATCACCATCGAAGCCACGGTCCGAGAAGACACAAGCAAGCAATTACCTCACTGCAGTAGGGCTAGCAGGGCCGCGTTGAAACTGCTACCGATAGTTTTGGAATAGAATGTCTTTTCATGGCCTGTCACTCTTCTGCTTCTTGAGCGTTCTTAAAACCATCGCGTAGCCAGCTGACCGGATAAACTATGTAAAGTCTTTAGTATGGGTGTGGCTAAGGCTTCTTGACCCCTGAACAATTACAAAGCAGATCAAACTTGAACAAATTCCATGGAAAGGACCACCAAAACATCCCAGTCGTGCATTCTACATATCGTCATCATCATAGCCGCTGACATCTGCCTGTAAGTCTGATACAGGTACATGCCCTGCGGCACAGATAACGTAACTCCTGGCAACCTCGGGGTCTGACAAGCACGAAAGTCTTTCAGAAACCTGGTTCGCTCCGTGTCATGCGCCCAGAAAAGGGATATATAGATCGTCTTGGCTGCTCGGCAGCACCGGCGGTGAGTAGTCGTCATCGGGGAGTTCATCGGCATGTTTGAGTGACGCATGGCTCATTGATTCAGAAATACCAAAAAAATGCCGATAGAAACCTGAGTATGCTAGGAAGCCTGTCCTTACCGTTCTTTCTCATTATCCCGTATGTCCCTTTTTGACACTTTTAGCAAATCACGAAATACATGGGAGTCGGGCTGTCAAGCTGAGTAACGGCAACGGTTGAGACTGTATGGGCACAGTGCAATACCTCATCGCACGAGGTGACGATCCAACACAGGCGAGATCTGGAGTAAAAGCATTGCGGACACATCATTCTTCTCGTACGTCCCACATACTTTACAGAGTGTTGGTGCGGTGTAACACAGCCTGACAATACTGTCTTGCCTGTGTCAGCACGTCAGAGACAAGAACGGACAACAGAAACACGGTCTGACTCTGGCTACTAGCGTACCAGTCCTCCGGGTCGTAACTCGCGCCAGCCAGGAATGCGAATGTGAACGGAATTTCGGCACAATTGCCTGATCAGCAGCGTTGAGTCTGCACCGATTCCACCTCTTGCCTTTCAACAATTTTTGCTAGTATGTGGGAGGTTTTCTCAACTGGAACAATAGTAGACCGTGACCTAAAGGCCAGCGTCAGTTTGCGGAAGGCTTGGGGACTATGGGAAGCGCGCAATAGGTGCTGCGAGAGCGGAAATGCGGCTGCGAGACCTGACGCAAGTTCAGCTTTGCCACCAGAGACCCTAATTGGCAGTCTTCCCTGGCAGTGGGGAGAACTTCCTTGTTCACTGCTGTTGAGCGCTTCCCGAGCATGGGGTCCTGTACTCGAGCTGCTTTCCCCGCTTGTTGTCTTATCGGATTGGCGTTGGAGGAAGGAGATGTCAGCACGATCAAGAGCTGCCGCCACTCGACCCTGGTGTTTCTCAAGACCCAACAGAGTCTTGACGAAAGTAAGGTATGCAGACAGGCTTTCGTGAATGGCTCTGTGGAGCGGTGCAACCAGCCTTCTTTTCCCCCATTCGTATATCGAAAGATCGGCGAGGACTCGGTCTGCATGGCGTTTTCTGTTTTGTACTACCAGTGCTCTTTGGGAGGACACGTCAGCCATCGCTAGTCTTGATCCAATGCCCGCGCAGAATATGAGGCCTGGAGAAAAAGGTGCGTTTCCAGGTCACTGAAGTTCAGCTGTAAATGACAACTGTTTACTATCAGTGGACGCGTACCTGGGGCCAGGAGAGGGTCTGCGGCACCTGACGAGTTCTTACAACCAGAGTTTCATATTCAGTTCGGGTCGGGCGTTCGACTGTAAGGAAAACGTCGACGTCGCTAAGGATCTCGGCACGACGAGCCACCTGGGTTGTCGACCACCAGGATTCTAGCAGGGCCATCGATCGGATTTTGCAGATTTCTGAGGTTTATTGTGACCGTGTTCATAGTCGATGGTTAAGCCATGCGAAGCCGGTATCCTCAAAGTGCCCGGTGCGATGTCGACTGAAAGATGTGGGATCTGTGGATCCAAGCCCCCTTAACGCAGTGTTTGTAAAGAGAAAAGAATAAATAAGGGGTTTCAGAGGGGGAATCATGGTTTCCAAAGAGTAGAGTTTCCTCGGGGAACATTGCAACGAGCATGCTGTGAAACGTATCTGCGGGATGGCAGGTCATTTCAATATGGTGTTCGTGTGGCAGGAAGAGGTTGGAGGAAGAATCCAGCGAAGTTGACCAAAGCCCCCGAGTATCGCCACTTCTAGGCAGTGCCAGGTACAAGCAACCAACGCCAGCCACGGCAAGCACTACTGGAGCTGACCGGCCTCTTCCTCCTCCTTCCCCCCCCTTTTCTCCATGGTCGACTTTCTCTTCCACCACCGGGGAGGTACTAAACCACACAACATCAACAAAGCCACCGATACATCGTTTTTGACGAGACACCATCACGTTTCTCTGGACATTGCGTACACATCCCAATGAGTGGACTACACCTGTCAAGACACCGATTACAACGGAGTACAGATGAACATCTCACCCTATAGAGCGAACCTTAAAGGAACATGTGCCACCAACTTTGGCAAGGTCAGCTTGCACAGACTCAAAGTCAGTAGGCTTGCGCTTGATTTGGGGCTGAGATATCCGGTCCACGCTACAGAGTGCCAATGGATCTTGCTACCTACACATCGAATACTTGTCCAGGGCTTCTCCTTGCAACTGCTTGGTATTCACGTCGGGCTGTCTGTCGCTGCTACTGCTGCTGCTGTCAGCCCTAGGAAGGGAGATTACCGATATCTGCATCATGTGACCAGTCTGTGCTGCGGTCATCGAGCGAATCCTCTCCACACAAGACGACTACAACGCCAGACCATCATGATGGATGTACGTTTCACGTTACGGCAGTGCTGTAGAGAAGACTGACGCTGCAGATCTGGGCAACTGCCAGCAAGGCTAGGATGTCGGCCTCTGATCAAGGAGGGCAGATACTGAATTTCCAACACGTCGAACGAAGGATGAGCAAGGTCGACAAGTGTCGAATAAGGTTGGAGG
>NW_009276962.1:37694-40252 GCF_000150675.1 Verticillium dahliae VdLs.17
ACGGACGGATGCTTGCCAACCACCGTTGCTCGTTGCCGTTTCACGTTATGTTTTGGCGCGTCGACCTCTGTCTGGCAAGACTGGCTACCCCCCCTCCCCCCCCTACCCCCAAGCAAGCGACCAACACAGGCTATCCCCGCCCCTGTGACTTTTCATGATGGCTGGATCGCGCCAGGAAGAGGGAGCTAGGCCGCAAGATCAGGTCATCTTGCAACCGCTCCGAAGCGCGCAGAACAGACGAGCGACTTTAGATCCGCCCATCCCACCCCCCTTACGAGTGCTCCCCGCTGCGTTTCTTTCACTTCAGCTCGTCTGGCCCTGTCGGCGTCATCAGGAGCTGTCCCCGTACTGCGAGCTATGCAGCGCCCGTGACGCGATCCTTTGTTCAACGTCTAGCGGCCTTACTCGATATGCGCAAGGCCTCCAAGCCTTCTCCCTGCACCCCTCGCCCGCCCGTTCACACGGGCCTCTCGCGCGGCGCCTGCCTCCCCTCTAGTCTTGCTCCGTCTCCATGGCCATGCGAGCTGAGTAGGATCGACATTTTGTCGGTGCCATGTGGGCTCGGGGCCAGTAGGGCGAGGCAGCACCCGAAATCTTCTTGCTGTCAAACATTCAGCACAAGCCCTCGAACAGCTTCTTTGTGAGACAGGATAGGCAGGCTACTGACATCTCCTCCTTCGGTGAGCCCGGTGGCTTTTATGACGCATCCCTGACAACGAACATCAAGCCGCCTTCCGGCTTCCGGAACCGTATAGCACGCTAAGTCGGCTGTGGTCTCACCGAGAGTCTCCGGACTTGAGCGGGCTAGCTAGTCAAGCAAACGACAGAACGAGCAGGCCCACACCTTCATCATCTCTCGAGGTCGCCGTCCTGCGTTCGTGTCGAGTCGTGGTGCCATGCCCAATAACCGCGCTCCAAGGTTCATTGAGAAGAAGCCCTAGGCTAATGTTGCTGGCATCGCGTCAGGCCCCTCTCCCCCAGCCTGCCTCATACACGCCAGCCTACGGTGGCCATTCACTCTCCCTGTTCTTCACCATTTCGCATGCCACACATCAACATCTTACCTGCGTTAGTCTGCACCTAAGTGCCAACGTCCGTCTGCGGGCCAG
Organism: Verticillium dahliae VdLs.17; assembly: GCF_000150675.1. Classification (NCBI taxonomy): domain Eukaryota; kingdom Fungi; phylum Ascomycota; class Sordariomycetes; order Glomerellales; family Plectosphaerellaceae; genus Verticillium; species Verticillium dahliae. The sequence continues at coordinate 38,804 of NW_009276962.1, forward strand.
ATCGTCTGCATTAGCTGGTCTTGCTTGCATGCCCTCCGCTGCTTGAGCGGGACCACAGACCTGACTACCCAACGCCAGAACGTCCGCGCCCCCCCCTTCCCTCCTTACGATATCCAAATATACGCCCCTACTCCCCTCCTTTCCCCCTCAAACCACGCATATACTCCATAGTCCGCCGTTACCACTGCAGCCATTGAGCACGGACAAAGCCGAGTAATTGGCTGTCAGTTTGAAGCAAGAAAAAGAGCGCGAACAAGACCGATAATACCTCCGGCAAGGGTACCGCTGTTACACCCGAAGCTGCAACGTTGTCCTAGAGGCTTTGCCCGCGCCGACCCATCCTGCCCAACCCTGCTCTGCCCCTCACCATCCCGCGCGCGCCTTCTTGTACTTTCGGGAGGGGCGTTTAGGAATGCTCAATCACTCTGACCTACCGAACAGCTCTATTCCTCGCAGCCCCTACACCGCCTGATGAAGGGGGTGTCAGCGGAAAGGCTTAGATCTGGAAAGTTGCATGCGCTTCATGTCACCTGTTCATCCGATACCTGTGACTGTGTTAAAGGGTACCTGCCCTCACAGTGTCGGATGGACATGTCTACTACATTTCTCGCCTTGGCACTGGGCTGGTTGAAAGACCACTTTAGAACAACCCTGTCGTCAGTATACGTGTCGTTCTGTTGAGGCAGCAGGGAAGTACTGTCAAGTTGGTAGCCGAGTACAGTTGCGCGCGGGGACGGGACGGTTGGTATGCATGCGTGTTTGATTGTGTGTGTGTGTGTGTATGTGTTTGTTTGTGTGCGCGAGCGTGGACTGGACGCAAACAGACGATGAAGAGCCCCAGGAGCCCCTCCATTGCGCACCCACGCTCGCCACGCGATGAACGGAGATGTTTCAACCCGTTCGCGGATCATGGAGTCCACGTCCAGCGCAGACAAGATCCCAGGCGAAACCCAAAACGGCGTCAAAAAGCATGGGCTATCTTTCTTTCACCCTCTACAAGACGAGTTTGGGTGGGTCCCGTGTGCGAAATTTGGGCAAATTTGACAGAGATCGTACGCTCGCTTTTCCCGAGTTTCTTTGTTCTCGAGATGCCTGGCCTCACCCTCCCACCCCCCAGCTGACCGGAACCGTAGCGTTGGTCGCGTCACCTCTGTTTTAGGTGGGATTTTTTCTCTGTCTGTCTCTCTCTCTCTCTTTCTCGTCGTCTCGCCCCCCTTTTCCACGCCCCTCGCGCTCGCGCGTCCCAGAGTTTCCAGCCAGCCGCCCACCAGGGTGCGCGGCGGCGCACCATCCTGCCGGGTCTTGGGTATTTCGTTTCCCGTCTGGCGGGTTTCTGCCCACCCAGCGCCGGTGCACCCTGTGCCCCTCTCTCGTCTGGTGTCTCCCGAGAAAACCCTCAACGGGTACTCAGACCGAGAGCCGCGACACTTGGTGCGATCTTTGCTTAGC
>NW_009276962.1:40383-45009 GCF_000150675.1 Verticillium dahliae VdLs.17
CACGGGGGGTCATACTGCTGCCACCAGCAGCCAGGACAGAGTGGGGAAAGCTCCAAGGTACGTGCCGTGCGTGTAGATGTCAACGAGAGCCGGTTCTTGTAGATCCAGCGCCACGTAATCTGCGGCGGCCCGGCTGTTTTGGTGTGACAAGGACGTACTTGGGAAACAGCTTCAACTTCCATTTTCAAGACTATCGACAGCCCATCCCTTTCCTCCCATTTCCTCCTACACGCGCCGGGCTCTAGTCCAGTCCCAGCAAGGACTGGTCTTCGGCACAGCTGCCTTCCTGCCTTGTCTCTGCACACGCGTAGCCCCAATGTTCGCTCACAAAGACAAGCCCGAAGACGACGACGTCAACGACAACAAAAACGGACGAAAAATCGCGAAGAAGCAAAACGTGTAATCCATTCGCAACAAACAAGACATTTGCCGTGAGGCAGGCCAATCTTAACCCATCCGTCCCCTTGGGGAAATGACTGCGAGAATAGCAATGCAAAAAAGAGCCACTGCGCAGAACCAAGCCCAGCCGACAACACCCTGGCAACTCCGAGCAGCGGGGGAGAAACATGACAGCTCTATCAAGGCAAAAACAAACCTCCTGCGAAACCGTGCTGACCTTTTAAGACAAGTCGAAATATGGGACAGAACGGCTCCGAGAGCACATTCATTCGCTCCTGTCGAAGCCACAGACCCGATTTTGTGCCTCCGTTAACCCCTCCACACTGTTGTGCCCGGGGACACAGACAATAAGAAATAAGACAGAGAAAACAAGGGACGCGCACCTCCACCGAACCGAAGTCAAATAATACCTCCCCTCCTGCCGCATCGATGCTGCGCGGGCCCTACTACCAAATAAAATAAATGCAAATGAAAGAGAAGACTGCAGAAAAACTGGTGATCTTGACTGTACTGTTCGAACCGAAGGAGGTGCGTGCCTGACCAGCAGACCTTTTCTTCTTCGCATACATGTCAACGGAGTGGTCCGAGTAAATGCTCGTCCAGTCCGTCTACTTGTATGCTGCGGGACGGATCCAAAACCCGCCGACCGTGCGTGCCAGTTGTCCATCAGCGGCCTCGACCAGACCCGGGGGCGCGGTTGAGTCGCCCAAGCATGTTTCTGTCGATATCCGATGGGTTGTCCATCAGATTGTTCAAGCTCATGACAGAACTGGAAGAGGCAGCGGGGGTTGACGAATTGCTGTGACGTTGACCCGAGGTGGCGCTGCGATCATCACCAGACGTTGACAAAGGAGCCAGAGACGACTGCCCAGGACTTTGACGAGCGGGTGGGCCTCTGGGGTCGAATGATCCGCCGTGGCCCGGAGGATAGGGCATGTAGCTCCCCGGGCTGCTGTGGTTCGAGTCGGACGCTGCAGGAGATCTCCGTCGAGGATCATCGCCGGCGGCTGGATCTGGCGGTGGTGGTCGTAATTCGTCCCCTTCATCTGACTCTCGCGGCCGACGCCTATTGGGCCCGCGATGCGGGTCGTACGGTGGATACGAAGTCGTTGGAGAAGCCAAAGGTTGCGGATAATAGCCGTTGCCGCCGGGGCCAGGAGGGTACGGCTGCTGGGGATGTTGGTGAGGCGGCATCGAGCTCGGCGGAAGGGGTTGGCCATACGCCCCGTAGAGCGTCGTGCCAGGTGGAACTCCGCCTGGCACGGCGGAAACGGGAATGAACGCTGTTGAGCTGCTAGAGGACACAGGTTGGAAGATGCACTCCTGGTTCATCCTGCTGCAGTTCACGCATTTGCCTCCCGGCGCGCTCTGATAACCACTGCAACGAATCTGGACACCAAAGGTAAGTAGGAGAACCAGGGGCCTGCTACGGCCAGGAATCGAGGTTGATTCGACAGCCGTTTTGGAGCGCACATACCTTTCTCTTCCGGCAGTATCTGCAAGCAATGGACGTCCGCTGTCTTGGTGCAGCCTGGGGAAGTGCCACGGCACCCGGGGGATAGTCCCATCGAGGCCCGCCCGCTGCAGGATGACCGTATTCATACCTAGGCATGCCCTGGCCAGGCTGCGGGGGGCCGTACTCGGGATACCGTGCTCCAGGAGGCGGGGGAGGCCCTCCGCGGTGGTAGTCTTGGTGGTACGGATCGGCGTAGTGAGGCGGCGGGGGCTGGCGGTCGCGGTAATAATCCTCTCTCGGTTCCGAAGGAGGGTAGGTGGGAGACCGAGGACCAGGAGGCTGAAGCGGTGGGAGTTGGGCTGGGTGGGCTCCTGGTCCTGGAGGTGGGCGTGGCGGAGGATAGCCGTTCACGGAGCTCGGCGAGGCATCGTAATTGCCGGCTCGAGAGTCTGCGCGAGGGTCACCACGAGGATCGCCTCTTGGGTCGCCTCTTGGGTCGCCTCTTGGGTCGCCTCTGGGGTCGCCACGCGGGTCCTGTGGCGGATAACCTCTCTGGTAGGGTGGCTGCTGGCCATAATGGTCCTGGATGGCTGGCAAAGTCAAGGGAGCAGCCATGGCTGGTCTGGATCGAGCGTCGTCGGGATACCGCTGGTCAGCAGAAGGTGGCAGTGGTCCTGCGTGGTGGAGCCTCTGGCGGGCCTCGTCGTCGCGCGCAAATGAAGGGTCTTCTCTGTGGTGTGAAGGCTGCCCTCGTCCTCCGTGCTCCTCTGCCATGCTCTGGATACAAGTGCCAAGGAGGAGCCAGCGCGTGGGGGGGCTGGCCGGCGCGTCGCCTCGTACGAAAGTGAGGATCGAGTTTCCTTACGCTGAAGGGGTCCAAGGATCGCTGATGCTGATGCCGTTGCTGTTTCTGTTGCTACTGTTGCTGTGACTGGAAATAGTAGGAACTGCGGTGGTAGTGATAGTGATGATGGTAACGGAGGACGGCAGTGATGATGGTGGATGAGGGATGCGATGTCAATGAGATGTGCGCGGATCGCAGGCGCATCTGTCGACTTGCAGGCGGCGATGTTCTTGGTTCAAGGGCGGAAAATGCTAATTATGCAAGGGCATGAAAGGGCATGCCGAAGCTGACGATAGTTTGCAAGGAAGCAGTGGTCCGTCCGAGAGGCTCGCGCAACCTCAACGCGCGCAGTGCGACAGGCGCCCCAAAACAAAAATAAGTGAGAGGAGGAGGGTGAGGGACAGAGGAAGAAAGCAGCAGGTGCTTTCGGAGCGGTCCGAGGTGAAGCGGCGGCGGCGGCGTCGGCGGCGGCGGCGCACACGATGGTCAGATGTGGTAGAATCAAGGATCGGGGGAATGTGGGAAATTGGTGGTTGAGACAAGAGTGAAAGGAGGGTCTGCAATGCGGCAACCCTGGGTTTCCAGACTCGTGGCGGCCAGAATCCAAGGAATGCGGAGGACAGCGAGCACGGGCTCGTGGGTCTGTCCGGGGTTGAAGGCGAAGTCGAGGGTTTGGGGGCCGACAAGGGAAACCCAAATGGTCGTCGTCGAAATTCAAGTCGCGGTTCTGACGCTGACGACGTGTGGATGTGCAAAGGCGGCGGCGGGTGGGCGGAGGTCGTGGTGTGGAGGGGAGAAAAGAGGCGGTGATGGAAGGTGAGGTGAGATGCGAGGCAAGGCAAGGTTAAGACCCTCGAGCTCGAGTGCTAGAGGGCAGGTGCCAGTACAAGTGGCAGCAGCGGTGGGTGCGGCAGGAAGGTGCTGGCGGGGCGGTACGTGCGTCCCTCCTTTTACTGGTTCCAGTGCTGCTGGCGCTGGGACGGGGTGCTGGTACTGGTGCTGGTGCTGGTACGGGTACTGGTACGGGTACTGACTGGTACGGGTACCAAGTGCTGGTTACGGTGCGGGCGACCGCTGGCGCTGACTGGTGCTGCTTTGGGTGGCCGTCAAGGGAAAGTGGCGGCAGGGTAGGGTGCTCCTGCGGGATGGGACGGCGGAAGGAGGGACGGCGCGCAAGAAGTAATCGGGGAAAGAGGAGTCGGCCTAAGTAGCAAGGTACCGTACGCAAGCAAGGGCAGGCAGGTACGGAGGGGCCCGCCAGGTTACCTTTACCACCTGGCTATATCCGACCAACGCTGACTTTAGGAGCAAAACCTGGCAGGCACAGACAGTCAGACAGGTAGGCAGGCAGGAAGGTGGACCTGGTATTAGGTTGGCATGTGTGAAAGGTTGTTTGCTAGGAGTCAGAGTTGGAAGGGGGTGGGAGGAGAGACAGAGAGAGTGAGAGAGGGAGAGAGTAGGAGAGCGAGAGAGAGAGAGAGAGAGAGAGAGAGAGACGGAGAGGGAGAGAACATACGGTCAAGGCAAGGCACGTCAAGGGCAGGCGAGCAGTCCAATTTCCAACGAAAGCCAGCTGAATGGACAACAGACAAGGACGAAGAACTTGCCAGGCAGTGAGTGAGTGAGTGCATGAGCGAGTGGGAAGGGTGGAGAGAGGGGGGTTGTTCGCAGGTATGATTTAGAAAGCAAGGAGAGGAACAGAGCACAGCTGGAGACGGCTTAGGAAGGGGCTACCTGAAGAACGTGCGGACCAGGACGTATGGGTTTATGGACGTGACCAGACAGTGGGTAGTGGGTAGTGGGGTGCGTGTGCGTGTGCAAGTTGCAGGCGGCCCCCTCCACTCCCGACCCCAGTGGCGGGGGGGGGGAGTGGGGCCCGCCGGGCCCGGTCGATGAGAGGGAGGGGGATCGGTGGGTCGGTTCAGTT
>NW_009276962.1:45165-70806 GCF_000150675.1 Verticillium dahliae VdLs.17
CCAGGTGGAGGCGTGATGGCGTACACTCACTGGCTGCTGTCGGCCTTCAGTCACTTCGACGTGGTGGCCAGTAAGTGTGCTTTGCCTACCTGTTCGTCCGTCAGGCTGTCCACCCACTCCTCCTCAACAATGGATCCGAGTTTTTTTTTTGGTGTCTTTTTTTTGTTCGACCCGGAGCAAGCCGTCGTGGCCCGGCCGACTCGACTCGAGTCGGCTTGTGAACAAAGCTGCTTCTTCACGCCACACCGGGCTTGGCTCAGTCGAAGCCGAACACTGATTGTCGCAACCGTGCCTTGACGCTGGGACGTCAGACTGTACAGTACAGTTTGCGCGTCAGCCTCGAGCCGTCCTTGTCTTTGTTGCTGGCTTCCCGAAGCCCATGCTTACCCTTGGACCTTGTCTCTCCGCCTTGTCTCGCCTTGCCCTAGTCTCTCCGTGCTCGCTCTTAGAAGAACGGATGCGTGGACGGGGACTACTGCGGGAATGGGAAGGGCGGACAGATGATGTCGTGCCGCCCAATCGCTGTCGCGACCATGCGGGAGTATCCCTTCCCACCGTGACGGCCCAAACCAGGCCCGGCAGGCTAAGGTACCGTCACCAGGCCGTATGCGGCGGTCTTGGGGGCTCTGGCGCGCGCTGAACAGGCCACGGGAGGGGGTAACAAGTAGCTGGTGTGCGTCACTAAGCTTTCGCTCGCTGTGAGCCACCCCAGGGGGGTGCGCCGTGACTCCAGTGCTCATGTGCCACGAAAACCAAATCTGCGAGCTTCCGCAACCCCGTAGAGCGCATGGGAGGCAACAGACAAAGCAAGTTCGCAAGGTTGCCCACCTGATCCCAGAATAAACAGCAATCCAAATATCGTCGACACTGTACAAGGAGAAATACGAGGTCTGCATGCCTAGGGCACGCTGAAGGGAGAAGACGACTCGCACGGCCCAGCAGTGTGTGCGCTCATCCAGCGAAGCCCTGTCCAGCACCAATACCAGGCGCAAAAGCAATACCATGCATCAACGGTTGTTTGTCCGGCCCTCATTCTTGCTTGGCCATTGGTTGGGCTACTCCGTGTGCTTTGCAATTATAGCAATCGTCTTTTGCCGTTTATCAGGGCTTCCAGGCCATGTGTACCTGTCAGGTCAGTCCAGGTCGCTGTCACGTCACACGACGCTCCCTCCCTTGTCCGCTTTCGCCTGGATCTGAGTAAGCAACACCAAAAGCAATCGGGTGCATTCAGGTCGACAGGCGCCGCTCGAGGGCAAAGACGGAGCCAAAATGCTGTTGGTGCTGTTCCTGTCAATCTTCCGCTTGCTTCTTCCCTGTTTGGCCTGCCGTAACCAGGCAAAACACCATCAATCATGGCATGCGAGCCGCTCCCTACCTTCCCTACTGCCCCCGCCGCTTGACGCCGTCGCCGTCGCCCAGGGAGCCCCGACATCATGACGCCAAGGGGGGAGACAGCAGGTCTTGCATCCGTGTGAGACATGGCACGCACTTGTTCGTTGGCGGCTCTCTTCATCTGACAGCTCCGTGCTCGGGACTCAGTCAGACGTTTGCGTGGCGGCGGGCTTCTCCTTGACACGAAACCGTACCCACCGATTCTGTCAGAGTGGCTTGATACACAAGCATCGAGCCCAAGTTCTAGGCCTATTTTCCTTCATCGCTACTTGCTATATGCCTCGGTACGCTCATGGCGGGTTTTCAGTTCGAGGGGGGAGTGGGGGGCAGGAGTATCGCGGTGAACAGGTGAGTTTGCTTGGAGGATGATTCTGCTGTCAGCCGGTCGTCTGTATCGTGCATACATGTACATAGGCACTGTGACGCCATTGACTGTTTTGCGTGCTCAAAGCTCGCTCATGCCGCAGTGGCTGCAGTTTGGGGATGAGAGTTTCCAACACAAGCAACCAGATGCGCCAGGCCCAGCCAACAGGTGGTGCCATGGTTCGCCAATCAGTGCTGCTACGGTCCTCGGCTGGTCCAGTTGTCCCGCGCCTAAATCTGTCTAACCCACAGTGCTGGGCTGAGGCCGCAGAAGCGGCCGCAGACACGCTCGCAGTGTGTCGACGATCCTTGTTGACGCTTGCAGGGCATGTGCGTTGACACCGTGTCAAACAAACAAGTCACTCACTTGCCTCCCTCCACGCCAGGGGATCGGCTTTAATCGGTCAAGCTGTCTTCCACGTACAGGTGACGCTTGACATGAGTTGGGACGACCCAATCCTGCGGGCCTTGGGACGGGGTTGTTTGTAACGGGCCGAAAGGCCTTCGCACCTGGGTGGTCGATGTTACCGACGCGGGCTCTGGCAATGCGAGTGCGGTTCGTGCCGCTGACGCTAAAATGGAACAGATGGGTGATAACTCACGATGCTCAGATCCAGCGACGCGTTGAAGCCGGTTGCTTTCCCCCGTTGGACTGAGCACATTGTACCGGGGGTCGCTGGCATCTAGATCCACGTTCAGGTTTGTGGCCTGTCGCTCTGTCTTGGCGAAGAAAGGTTTAGCAGGCGTACGCATCTATGGCATCAAATAATGTTTTCGGTATAAGCAGTTCAAGGAACGAACGAACTTCGTTGATGACTGCGCATCGTTTCCAAGAAGGGGCGGATCAACGCGGAAACGGTTCTGTAGCGTTTCCGTTCCTTCCATGACGGTCGCGAGATCCAGAGACATGGACGAATGTGACTTGTCAATTAGGCTGCGGCCGGCGTCAAGTGAGCCCTCTCTTCATTCAACATAGTTTGTCGTTAGTACTGCACTGTCGGCGAGCCCCAGGCTGCATTACCAGGCAGAGAACACAGCGAAGTGACCTCGTTGTACCTTGTAAGACTGACGGTCGAGGTTTTGAAACCAGATCGCTAACAGTACGTACTGCAGACACGAAGCATCCCAAAAGACACCAAAGCCAAGAGATAGGGGTCGGTATCCATGATAGCTTCATGTCCGACCAGGGCAGATACGATCTGACTGGGAAAGGAAGGCTTCTGTGGTGTTCCAGTGATATCACGACTGTGCCGACGTAAGAAAGCGGACACATGGTCATATTCATCATGTTCTTGTCAGACGTGGAACGCACTTGTACCCGACTGTGTAATGGGTGGCTGTGTGGCACCGCGTGTGAATGGGCCCCATGCATCTGTCTTCATCGTTCGTGATTAGCGTCCATTTCTCGGGCTGCCTTACTTGATCTGACAGGGTCGGCCACGAGGTGTCTGTGGGGGGGCAGAAGACAGTGCGCATGCCTTGGGCAAGGGTTGCAGCCCGCAAGCCGCCAGCAACCTCAATTGAGGTGCAGGACGCAAGAGGGTGGAGCTTTGATTGACAGGATTGAGAGCGCACAGGTGACATGGCGAGAGTATCGGCAGATCTCACCAACAGAACATGAGTGGTCTAATCGAAGGCGGTCCGGTGCTTGGAAAAGATGTGTGTACTGGACGGCTCGGTCTTGCTGCTCCGCCAAGCCGTTGCATGATGACGACAAACCGACTCGTCTGTCTCGTCCACACGACGGCACCTTGGCGGCATACGCTTCCGTGTCTGTCCAACAGAGCGCTCGAAGATGACCGGATGCGTTTGGTAATCGGACAAGGGCGTGCTAGCTGTGACCAGCTTGGCCCATGACAATGACAAGAGCATCCATCACATGCCAGCTGGGAATGTGATCCTGCTGAAGCGACGGACGGCCCCTTTCGTGGTCGCAGAACTGAGGGGCTCTGAACCCACTCATTTAGTGGGTGATCGAGATCCCCATGTAAGTCGCCAAACTGACCAACGGCCTTCCTACGTACTCGTGCTCTTTGCAAATGCTGCTAGCCGACTGGGTTGGAAGGCGAGCCTCCCCGTGATGAAGACTCGCCTCTATCAGGGAGCGGGGAGCGGTTTGATGCGCTGCGAGACTTGAGGGGGGAGGGACGGGATGGGCCTTCGCCGGCATTAGCTCCATTCCCCTTGGCTGCCGACCCTGACTGCTGGAGGCGTTAACAGGACCCGTTGGCCAGAGGCAATCTCTTCTTGGCGGGCGGGTGGCCACGGACGACTTCCGTCGTGCATGGCCCCCGGTTGGGACTAGGTACGCTTTTGATGCTTCACTTCATCTGGGTTCGAGCGAAGCTAATACGGGTCCGGAAAAGGAAACGTACACTAGGCGCAGCTGACCCAGCAGAACGGGTTTGATGGTGGTCTGAAGGCACACGCTTTGGATCGGGTCATTTTCCGTCGCATTGTCGCGTCTCGCGTGGTATCTGACGTGGTGCATCCCCTGTCGCCCAATTACGGTCGGTCATGTGTCGAGACCGGGAACGGGCGCTGGGCATCTGTCTACGGTGTGTGTGTGTGTGTGTGCAAGCTCCGGGGTTGATGGCTGGCGCCCTGGTATCGCCTCATTGATTGAAGAGGGGTGTCTGACGGACGAAAGGGTTGCCAGCCATGCCAATTATGAATGCCACACGACTTGCGTTGCGAACGATCCGACCCCTACTCCACAGTACGTGTTGCTGCCTTTCGATTTCATGTCGCTGGCCGCCGGTCGATTGACCACCAGCTGAAATAGCGGTCGATTGGCGGGCTTTCGGTCGCATAGTATGGATGGCGAGGATGGGAGACTGGAGAGCGATTGGTTCGTTGGAACCAGCCTGGACACTGGACCGCAGACGAATGGGGGTTGAGGGTTTGACTGCAGGCACACACACCATAACCAACATGGTGGGACGCCTGAGCAGGCTATGGAGGACGGCCTTGTGATCCGATGTCGTCCTGATGGCACCCGCTGGATGGGTGGCGTGGAACAAGTGGAAGAGAAACTAGGGCGGAGGGATCTCGAGCATTCGCTTCGGGGATGCAAGCTGTACCCGGAGATGGCCACACCTAGGAAGGTACCGCCTGGCTCGGGACCTTACCTTAGGCAAGCACGCTAGGGCAGTCCCTTGGCCTTAGGTCTTGCCTGTAGTGAGTTCATAGGCGCCAGTCTCGCCCTGAAGCCCCTAAACCAACACAAACGTTCCTTCTCGTCATCGCTACCTCACCTACCTACCTACCTGGGTAGGTAGGTACCTCCTACCTCAGGAAGGTGTTGTACCCATCCACCTGCCTGTCCGTCTGCGACATCGCTTGTGATTGAGGTAAGTAATTTGATTCGCAAGGAGAAAGTCCATATTACCAGAGGCAATCGTAACAGTGCAACGGACTAGGTGTCACAGCTTTGACTCCTATAAGCAACTCATCCTCCATTCACCCTCTTCGACTCCCGAGACGGGTGTTGTTTTGATGAGCCTACGCTCGACTGGAGCGCAGTATGGTCCGCATGTCACTCGAAGACATCAGCAGAGCAAGGAACTCACAGGTCCACCTACAAACCCCTCCTCTTCATTTCCAGAACCATCAGCGAAGGAAAACGAGGGCGCCAAAGCATGCTGCCCACACCCCACATTCCATCAGCCAGGCCCTCGATAATACCAAATAACGTTACCTACCTGTCCGACTCGGTGTCGAGCTTCATTCTGAAGGGAGGCCAGAAGGGAGCCTTTCAATGCAACCGAAGTTATCTCGCGTATTCAGTCGGAGCAGCTCCATCCACGTTACTCCCGAAAACCAGCTTACGACACTTCACGGGGTCTTCGACGACGCTCAGTCACTGGCGAGGCCGCCAAGACACCGTCCCAACTGCTTGTCATTGTCTTCCTTTTTCCGTCTCTAGCGCTCCGTTCGGGCGGGTGGCCCACGGCCCACGAGTGTCTCGCCACCCCACCCCCCTCCCCGGTCCAAAGCAGCAGTATGCTGGACTTGGGTTTATTGAACCCCAGTCGAAACAAGGATTCTCCCGATCCGGGTGGTCCTCCCTTCGGCACCAACTGCACTGTACCTAGCCAAGCTGTCGACAGAATATCTGGCACTCCTGAAATTGGTTACCCAACAAAACTGCGACGTCTCGCTTGTAGAGGATACTAATGCAGTACATCCAGCAGTACGCAGTTCAAGATGAGAAGACCCTTAAACCCTGCCAAGAGAGTCCTAATTAAGGATATGACCTATCTACCTGGATTGTGTTTATACCCAGATAGAATATATGCCTTAATGACTGAAGGATACGGTGTTGGAGATCGAAGGGAAGTTCAATTAGCGGTAGGTACTTATTACAAGCGACTCTATGAGCGCCAGATTTTCTGTCAACAGCTTGCTAGCCTCCGCATTCAGCATTGGCCGTGGTTGTTTCGCGACGCGTTCTACAGACGAAAGACTTTGCGAGAACATTTTGCATACACATGTACTAGTATGCGTTCACAAAGACGCTTTGCTCAACGAGCCATCAGTCCGCTAGACCCGGTCTCCAACAAGCAGAGGTGACGTAAGCTGGGCGGCAAAATGCACGAGCGGCGGGGGCGGGGGGGGGGGGGAGGGGGGTGGAGGGGAGATGAAGGGTGGGATGCCAGGCCCTCATGCAACACACATGGGCCGTCGACCCTCCAGCCCCATCCCACAACTCAAGGATACTCCCGCTCTCATCACCTGCCGCCATACAGTACGCGAAAAAATACGCACCGATCTCCCGACTGCAAGTCTACAGAAGGCACCGTCGCCGACGCAAGACGCACCCTGCCTGCGCTTGCACTGTACAAGTACGCATTCGTGCGTGTGCCATCGTTACACCACCATTGCAAGCTTCCCTGTCGATCCAATACATCCCTTACGTTTGCTTGCTTTCTTCCTCTTACTACCGCCCCTGCATTAACAACAACATTCTCTTGCCTGCTTGCTTGCTTGCCTGATTCCACGCGATTCTCCTGAATCATTACTCGAAGAGGCTCTCGAAGCAACCAATCACTAACGCAATCATGGGCCGGGTATAGCTGCCATCGTCAATCGTCCTACTGTGCTTCGACAGATGTGACCCTTATACGATGAGGCACAACGTCTACTGAGCGATCGACGCGGGCACCATTCCCGGCGATGTCTCTCACTGCTTCTATCCATCGTCGAAGCTGATTCGTTTTGTGCAGCCTATTCAACCCACTCACTCCGAGCAATCCGCGTTCACGCCAGACCTGCCTTTTTCACTTCTGCGAGGTCCCAGCTCGGTGTCTACTTGAGGCTTGCTCTGATTCCAGCCTGGCACCAGAAATCGCATTGATGCATGATCACGGCATGTCACACTTACTGCCGGGTCGACTTTGGCATGAAAATATGGCAAGCCTAATTATGACAACCTCGAACCTCCGCTGCCTCCGACTGCTTCAGAGGTCCTGTTGCCTTGTATTGAGACATGGATACCACAGACATATTCTACTCTCTTAACAACCCGTACTTCCGAGGGTTCCACAGGCTGAGCTAAACAGTGTGGCGGAACAAGCAACAGGCAACAGCACAAGCAGAGCCACAAGCTGTACATGTAGCTTCGGACCTGAATACATGTGCACGGCCCAACCTAATCACACCAAGTTCTTGCCCCTATCTTAGCAAGGTACCGAATGCCGCATCACGAGCTACCGGCAATTTCTTGTCTATCCCTTGCGGAGGAGACCATACGCTCACTACAGAATGTTGGCAATACCTAGCAACTGCATCAGCTAAAGGACTCATCAGCCAGTCTGTAACCAAACCCAAGGCAATTTGGCGGCATGTCGCAAACACTCCTCCACTAAAGTAGTCGGCTCACTGCTCCGACCTGTCCAAAACACCGAAGGGCTTTGGGACCTTCCGCAGGCGCCCATTGTCATGTCGTCAGTCAAGTTATTTGTGAATAGTGGGTTTTGCCTGAAAGGGCAGGCTCAGATAATGGTTGTCAGGATTGAGCCCCAGCCTAACAAGCTTGGGAATCGCTATTCCATGCTATCTGACCGGTTGTGAGTGTACAAAAGAAGGCATATTTACTCTGAAGCAAGCCCCCTGTGCAGGATTGGAGCAGTAGCCAATGACGGCATCATACAGGCGGGACTTGCGGGGGTTGACAACAGCCTTCGTGCGATACGGGCACTTGGAACCATGAGACCAGAACCTCACTCCACGCGATAAGGCAAATTCAAGTCAGTAGTGTAGCTGGCTTTCTGTACGCAGCCTGTTGACGGATGTATGGGCAGCTTGGGACGATAATCTAGCTGTCTTGACAACCTACACAATCGACCATGTGGGCCAAGAAGCGCACGTAGGCGTACGAGATCTGCGGCCCGAGCCTCGCTCAACCGTTTCTACTAACCGACAGCTCCGGAAAAGATACTAATCAGCCACGACCAACATGTCAAGCATCTCATCGCTCGAGCCTATCAATGACGAGGCAGGACCAGAACGATGCCAACAGGCCCCCTTGCCAATTTTTCTGCCCCGAAACCCCGACCCAGCTTATCGCGAGCTCGATGAATCAGTTGCAGGACAATGTCTCTGCCGGAGCAATCTAGAGCACGCTGCGAGTCGCTTTCTCGCTATCGTACTTGGTCTCTGCGACATGTCACAGCTCGGGCAAGAGCGAGGTACAAGTCAGATAACAATGCTTCGAGCTGGAGCTGTCGCGCGACATGGAGGTCCACAGGCATCTTGTCGCCATAGCTGGAGTCGGTCCAAACCATGGCGAAAAAAAAAAGCATTCTCGACACCAAGCCATCCCAAGTATCATGCCTGGCTCCCCCGCACGAGCCGCGCTCATGAGATAAAAGGTCATGTCGGCCCGAAGGGAGTGTCGAGCATCCTGGTGTCTCAGACATGGGGAGAGAAGCACAAGGAAAACGTCCAAGGACCTGATTCACAGCCCTCTGTCAATCATGGCCTTTCCAAGCTACCATCGTGGTCTCCTTTGATTGGGCTGGCTTGTATAGGGGCTGGTTCATTTTGGTCACGTGAGTAAATCTGCCTGCGAGTAGCCGTGGTGTCCCGTCCCTCCCGCCCTTCCCCGCTTGCCCGTTTGCTTCTATTTGGACAAGGATCTATGCCCGACGGGGAGGTCACCATAACGAGGTTGGTCTCAGTTGTAACCCAGCTGAATTGTTAGGGTGTGCAGGACGACAACGACCTAGGTGGCCTTGGCTGATAACGACCTCACGCATTCAGGTGGAAATGGGGATCTCCGAAGGAACAGCTGAAAGGACCAGCTTGCAACGCCGCAATTATCCTCACTAGTACTCGAGCCAGCCTGGAGCCAGCCTGGCAATCCTGGGCATGAGCGCAACAATTTACGGAAGGTTCAAGTATCCTTTTGCTCAGTGCATCCGTCCCCTCCAAGTTTTCATGTCAGCGGTCCATGGCACAACCTTGGTGACCGAGACCGCTTGTCCAGATGGCTTTTTCTTGACACGAACAGGGGTCAAGACCGTCCGAGCTGACCTGATCATTGACCAGGGGCCCGTGGGAGTTGAATCGGGACGGGCAAACAGTGTGGCTTGCGGAGACGGGCACAGGTCCGAAGCGAATCTGAGTGCCCTCGGATTGGAATGCATTTCTCACGAGACTGACTGTCAGCAAACATCTACTGTACTGCATGCAAACGAGAGCCTTGTCCCAGCGACTGAAACGATCCTCCCAACACTGCAGTGCTTCTGCCCAGCTTACGCCAGCAACTTGCCAATAGGAACAGACGGGACCAGTTCAGGTGGCTAACAACCCTGCCAGGTGCTCGCACGATGTCGGGTTCTATCTCATTTGGTCAGATTGTGCCGTGACTCGCGACCACAGTGCGCATCTGGTGGGTCTGCACGCGTTGTACTCGGACGGTCGCGTCACTTGGCTTCGCTTGGGTGCGGGTGTGATGTGACGATGCAACTGCAGCAACAGACCGGCAGGCATGCAACTACTGCACAGATGGATTGGGGGGGGGGGGGCGTGGGAAAAGGGGATGGGTGAAGGTGACAGTGACGGGACGATAATGAATGGGGCCATGGCATGCGCATGGCAGCATGGACGACGGCTCTCGTGGCAGAATGCCACTCGCTGTCCCTCGCTCAATCCCAACAGGCAGACCAACGAAAGCATCACGATGCATCGTCGAGCCATGTCCAAGTCAGCCAACAATGCTTGGATGTCACTTTGAACGCCCGCCCCCGCCCTCCCCGGGCAATCCTGCAGACCATGTGTCTCCGTTTACTCGGGCACCCTGCCATCCTTTCACGAAACCCCTCGGCACCTCCTTGCGACTGCTGCTGCTGCTACTGGTGGTTTCCGGCCGGCCCTCCCACGCCTCCTCCTCCTCCTCCTCACTCTCGTTGTTCTCATCTTTTTTTCTTGCAAGGAGCCTGGGCAGCTCCGCCCTACCCCTGTCATTGACCGCGTCCAGAATTTCCCACGAGACCGCGACCGCATGCAGGTCTTGCTGTGTGGAGAAGGCCCCAGTGCCTGTTGTGCTGGCGAGTTGGGCCACCTGTTATTTATTTTTATTTTTCTATCCAGCCCTTTTGAAGATGAGCCCGAAAGCAGTCTATTGCAATGGGGGTCTGGCGGTCTTGGTCTTGTCTGGAGCTAACAAAGATCGTGGGCCACATCCCGCCCGGCATTTGTGCCCATGACCGACCGATAGGATGCATGGCCTGAATCTTCGCCTTGAAAGTTACACTGGCGTTCGCGTCTGCAAACTTTGCTTCGTAGGTATTGCTGGCTGATTTCACCGAAAATGATTTCCTGCACGCTCCCGCTGTCATACACAGCTTCCTTCGATGACATACGCTGCCGTGTCCCGCAATGCAATGCAATGCGCTGCGTTTTTGGCACCTTCTGGTAGCAGCCGAGGCCGAGGCCATCAAATCAACTGGTGGGCAAGGAGGACGACATCGACGCTGCGAGGCAACAGAACAAGAGGCTGCGCCGACGATGGCGTGGAGGATTGGATCTGGATGATGGGGGATGCAGGCGACTGGCCGCTTGCTTGCTGCTGAATGCACGCGCTGCTTCATCCCTGATGCATGGGTTCCATCCATCCTCCTCCTCCATGTAGGCGGCGAAGCAGCGGTGAGCAAACAAATCACCATCAATTGACTGCTCGCTTCTAGTGTACCTGGGCGCTGCGCCGCCACCACGTATGGGGTCAAGTCACTCTGCAAGACTCGAACTGTCCGCGCACCACTGCTGCTGCTGCTGTTGTTGTGGTTGTCTCAGTCTTTTTTTTCTTTTTCTTCCTTTCTCGTTGGTTTCAAGAGCAGAATCAGAGGCCCGAACCATCAAGAAACCAAGAAGTGCGAAGCAGAGGACGAAGGCTGTTGTTTGCCAGGGATTGCAAGTCGGGCAGTGCTGGGCCGACTTGCGAGTACGGTGTCTGCCCTCACCCCTCGGCCCCGGAAAACGAACCAAATCATGAAGTTGGTGCAAGATCTCTGATGGTTGTAGTTGTGTCGGCAGCCACGGTTTTCGGGGCTCAGAGACGAGTCATCACCACCCTTCAACCCACTCATCATTCGGACGGCCTCTGACTCCTCGGACCATTGGGAACAGGTACTTGCCAAGCAGGCGTCTACCCGCTGCATGGATGCCAGTAAGCAAACAGCCCACCCGCACGCACCCCCTCGCGATGCAGTATTCTGTATGCAGCATGCAGAATGCAGAATACAGAACGCAGAATGGAGGACGCTGGACATTGAACGCTAATAAACGCTGAACGCACAATGCCGGGAAACGCCAGGCCACAAGAAAGCACGACAGCTCACCACGAAGCAAACAACCTGCAGGACGCAAGGCAAGGCGTGCCGGGATGCGAGTCGCGCAGTGGAGAGACACGGAAGTACCCATGCTCCCGTCCATCTGTGAATTTCCAATCTGACAGGGCGAGCATGCATGGGCAAAGACCCGAACACGGCACGGGGGCACGGGCGGACGGGGGTGTCCTTCCGGCGGCTGCAGGAATTGACCAACCCAGGCGCACCAGATTCTTGGTGCCAGGCCGCGCCAGGTTAACTCGGCTGCTGGCTGACAAGCAGGCAGGCAAACAAGCAAACAAGCAAGCAAGCAAGCAAACATCAAGCACGGGGATGGTCGGCACACGCCAGCTTGGATCCAGAGCAATAAAAAACGCACGTATCCGCCCCGTCAGCGCGCGCAACCCTCTCACTTCGGGGGCTGGGGTGAAGGAGACGAGACGAGCTGGATGCCTTGCCTTGCCTTGCCTCGAGCCCGCTTGGGCCTGGCCTGACCGCATGTCTTCCCCCCCCCCCCCCCCCTCTCTTCCCTCGTCTCGCCCATCGGGAATCGCAAATCGTCTAGGGGTCGTTCCACTCGCCGTAACCACAGGCTGCGGACCGGCGCGGGCTGCGGCAGGATCGACGCCGATCTGGTCCTTTCTGCCAACTTTCCATGACAGTTGCGGTTTGGCCCCCGGTACCCGCGGCTGCACGCTGTGTCCCCTTGCTTTTGATCTCTCCTCTCTCTCTCTCTCTCTCTCTCTCTCTCTCTCTCTCTCTCTCTCTCTCTCTCTCTCTCTCTCAGCTCAACCAAAGTGGCCATGTCCAATTATGTGAAAGTGTTCTTGGTCCCCCCCCCCCCTCTTTCCATCCGTTCACCTTCTTTTCTCCTTACCTTGCATGGCGAGGGGCTGGGGTCGTAAGGGGTGGCGCAACCCTCAGCTTATCGGACGTCCAACAAGGGCTCCTGCTCGGCGAGCACGACGTATGCAAGCAACCGTGGGCGGGGTGTATGTGTTGGTGGCATATCCCTGGACACGGCGTACTGGCTGTTTGTCGCCCGTTCAGGTTGTTCTTTGCCATGCCTGAGGCCATGCATTGCCAGCAGCGGCGGGCCGAAAGGCGGAAAGAGTGCCCTCTCATCAGGCCATCGAGATTGAGTCCAGGCGCGGGGCAGCATCCCCGGTTCGGATGGGAAGAAGAAGGGTGGCGCGCGGAATGCTCAAGCAGGCAAGGTCTGGACCGGCCGGACCACGACAGCAACTAGACCGGTCTGATCGTTTGGGTTTCATCTTTTCGCCCGTGGGACGAGCAAACAGTGCTTCCGTGCCATGTTCAAAGTACATATACATGTGGTGGTGCGCGGAGCACGAGGCGACCGCACACCGCACGGTGAAGTCAAGAGGCGTGCCAGAGCAGGGTCGGATTGATCCATGGTCAATGGCCGAGAGCTCAGATGGGCAATCAGGTCTGAGTGTCGGGTAGATACGCCGTGGGGCGGCGTCGGCAAACAGGCGCAACGGCGGTAGGCAGCCCGCATAGCACGGCGAGCCTGAAAGCTCCGGCGTCATTGTTCTTACCCACCGTCGACACCGGCCGGTACCTCGGCCGGGCGTGGGAGGCCTTGCGCCGCGTCGTCGTTGCCGACCACGCGCGGGCGGCGAGAGCGGGTCGCCGCAACTGCGGCACACTTGACTTAATCATGTGTCGACTTGACTTGTCGCTGTTGATTGTGGGGGTGGATGTCGCCGAAATGTCTCCGCTCCACCGCTTCTGCGACTTCGCCTGTCTCTTCGTTGCGATACCTGGCACTCGCACAGCAAGACTCGGAGACATACACAGAACCCAGTCGCTCGATTCTCTCCGTTCTTTGGCATTTAAGGTTGTGTGCATCAAGGCTTGCTGCCTTGCCTCGTCCATCATTAGGCCGCCCTTCTTGCAACTTGCTCCCGCTCTCGATCATTGCTCACTTACCTTGCTCTGCTCGCACGCACGCCGTTCGTTCTACTTGCGTACAGACTCACTCAGGTCGGGTTTGGGACACAAATAACGTCACCATGAGTGACACGACAGCTGTCAACAAAGCTTACTTTGAGTACGTGTGCTTCCCTCTTACCGGTGACGCGATGCTTCTCCCTTCCTGAGGCCGGGTTCCTACAGCAGCCTCGTCGTCCTCTTCCTTCTCTGCTACCTCGTCCTCACCCCTCCCCCACTTCGTCGGGTGGTCGATGGGTTGTGACAGTCATGACGAAAATGCGTCGTGTCGACGGCGCCGTGTCACCAGCGATCCTTCTCTACGTTGTGTTGCTTGAGCTGACACGTCTTCTCTTTTCTCCGTTTAGCGGCCTAGCGTCCGAGTATGACCGCCGCTTCGAGAAGGTCATCAATCAGCTCGTCAAGGAGATCCAGAAACGCCGAGACTTCATCGGCATTGACTGGGTTCAGGAGGACAGTGATGACGAAGATGACAATGGCGATACTACCGAGTCGTCTGTCGGTGCTGGCAAGACGGTCAAAGTGCTCGACTATGCTTGTGGCACCGGACTCGTGTCGAGGGTACGTATTCGCCATGACAAGCATCGTCTTTCCTCCTTGCTCTCCCTTCTCTCGCCAGCCCGTGGCATCATCCCCACTGGATGCCGTTTAGTCAAGCATTGGACGGCCCTGACACGTACAACGTTGACAGGCCCTCGCCCAATACACTACGCAATGTGTAGGCATCGATGTCTCGGAGAAGATGGTGGCGGCGTTCAACGCCAGAGCCGAAAACCCGGTTCGTAACGTACCCTCTAGGCACGACCAAATCTCTCTGTTCTGCCCGCCTCCAGTCCTCTGTTTCCCCGTGATCCCCGCAGAGTCCTCTCCCCGAGAGTTCCCCCCTCCTCTCCTCCTAGGCCCAGACTGATGCGTCATGGTGTGATGCGCCAACAGGGCCTCTCTGCCAGCGAGATGCGAGCCTACCACGGCAACCTGATAGATCCATCGGATCCTAGCCCTGCAGCCCTCGCGGGTGCTGGCTTCACCGGTTTCGACCTCGCCGTCGTGGGTCTTGGTTTCCACCACTTTGACGATCCTGAGTACGCGGCCAAACAGCTCGTGGCGCGCCTCAAGCCCGGTGGCGTGCTGCTGATCATTGACTTTTTTGAGCACGGCAACCACGGGCACGCGCATGACGACAAGCATGGCCACGGTCACGGTCACGGTCACGGTCACGGTCACGGTAATGGCCACGGCCACAGTCACGGCCACGAGCATGCCCGTCACCATGACAAGCCTGCCGAGGCAGCGAGGCAACGTCCGGCCAACGGCGTCATGCACCACGGCTTCTCGGAAGAGCGCATGCGGGCCATGTTCGAGGGTGCCGGCGCCGGGATCAATTACGTGCTGCAAGAGGTCGGTAGCGGCGTCGTGTTCCACGGCGCAGATGAGGACCGAAAGCGGCGTGTCTTCATGGCTCGGGGCACCAAGGCATAAACGTAGAGGCAATGGCGGGAACTTGCAGGGACGGACGGCAGCATATGTCTTCTTCAACTCGAAACAAGCGGATGAACAAGGTCAGCAGCCGATAGGCTGGCAGTGAGGCCATATCGAGTAGAGGCGTCGAGATGACTCGTCTATTCTCAGTAAGCCAACGTGCGAGATTTTTCTCTATGATTAAATTGTCCAATTGCACATTTCGTCACCCCGGCTCACTCGTGGCCCGCAGCCTTCTCGGCGATATCGACAACGAAGGCGCCGCCCAGGAGAATAGCGGGCTCGTCAATGTTGTGGTGCTCATAGCTGCAGACAGTGTTAGCGAACCGACCGCGAAAAGTTGCGCCTCCAGGTTCCGTAACCCACCTCAAGGTTCCCACGCCGCCAGCCTCCAACACAAATGCCGGCCCCTCATGCAGTGCCTTGCCGGCCCACCGCAGCGCAAAGGCGCGCAGAATGTGGCCATGGGCGACAACGAGAACATCACCTGTGCTGCTCGCGGCGTCGGCTCCCTTTTCAAGCACGGGTGCCTGCCAGCGGTCGCGGATGTCTTGAATCAGACGATCCAGGCGCTCAGTGACTTGCTCGGGGCTCCTGTTTGTTCGTTCAGCACACTTGCCTTGCGAAAATAAGAATAGGCGCTCTTTGTGGGCGGGCACTTGGGCCGCCAGAAAACTTACTCGCCACCGGGACAGCCGTCACGCCAGATATCCCAGCCTTCGGAAAGCCCCTGCTCCTTCCGCAGGCGACGAATCTCGGGGCTTGTGATGCCTTCATAGTCGCCATAATCCCACTCGCGAATGTCGTTTGTGACCTGAACCTGGGCGTCGCAGGAGCGGCTCGTGCCGGCGCCGTCGCCATCCGCGCCGTCGGTGGCTGGCTCACCGTGGGCCTGCCAGGGAAGCGGGTTGCGCAGACCAAGGTTGAGGAGCTCAAAGGTGCGCTGGGCCCGCTTCCGCGGGGAGACGTAAATGTGAGCGAGCTGACGGGGAACAATGAGGCGGTCACGCCCGACGAGAGCGCGGCCCGTCGCCTCAATACGTTTTTCGCCATTGGCAGTCAGCGGGATGTCGGTGGTGCCCGTGTGACGGCCATTCAGAGACCACTCTGTCTCGCCGTGGCGGATGATGAAGACGCGGGGCGCCATGGCGGGGTATTGGGTTTGTTGGGGGCAGAGATGCTGAGCCAGAATTAGTGCCACGGTCTCAAGATTTGTGCTCCAAGACGACAGGAAGTGTTCCGTATGCGAGTCTCGATCTTGGTCAGATTCATGTTCAGGTCATCCATCTGGTGCAGTTGCAGTCCGATACGCTCTGAACGATGCATCCCCACAGCGTGATCCGCCATGACGTGATGGTCAATGGATTTAGAGACCATGTAGGCCGACTAATTGACTGACAGTGGGCACGGAAATACGAGGATGACTGAAGGCCAATTCATCTCATCTGACGGTGCCGTACTTCCGTCGCGAAGTGTTTCAGACCGCAAGAGACGGTCGAAGCCCAAGAGTAGAGGCCATACTCACTCTGTCGCGCTCGCATCGGGCGCTCGTGCGCTATTGTGTTTCAACAAGCCGAAGGCAGGTTTGGGCGCAATGGCGAAACTTTGAACGTGCGGCAGGACGGAGAGCTGACGACAGAGAGAGAGAGAGAGAGAGAGAGAGAAAGAGAAGATGCGACTATGTGTTCAGCGACAAAAAGGGCCCAATGTGCCCTCGAGCGAACGAGTCTGCTTCTTTCCAGAGGATTGAAAGCAAGCAAGTACGCCTCGGTCGTTCTTACCCAAGTTTCCCTCGCAACACGAACTCATCGGCCCTTCCCAGAAATGGACGGCAAGAGCGGAGGACAAGGGCGATTACTAAGTCACTGGAGCTGGAGCTGGACCTCGACGCCGTGGCAAGCGTGCGTGCTGTCCCGCTCCGCTCCCGGTCTTGGCACCAACAGGAGCAGCAACGCGTCGATCGCCGTCGCCGACCCTGTCTCTGCCGCCCTGTCCAGCTCAACCTCGACCGCGAACGACATTGAGCTCCAGCCCTGGCGTTCGACCTCTGCGTCGTCATTGACCTCCAAAGAGAGCCAGTTGACGCCATTCGCCAACCTGCGATCGAGACCCCACATCCACACCCGCACCAGCTCCGTCACCAGTCTTTGCTCAACCTCGAGCACCTCGACCACCACCAGCAACACCAGCACCTCTTCCGTCAAGAGCCAGGAAGCCCAGTCAGTCTGGCGTGACTACTGGTGACTGCCCAACTCGCTCAGCCCATCGTTTCGCTCCCACCCCCACACAATGGCGACCCCCGGTGCCCGCAAGGTCCGCGCCGGCGTCATCGCCGCCTGTTTCGCCGCCGTTGTCTTCACCGGCGCCATCTACGGTGCCGGCATCAAGACGCAGCAAGAATGGACAGAGGTATGGACAACGCCCCCTCTCCCCTCTCCCCTCTCCTGCGATACACGTCCTCTGTCTTCTGGAAATGCCCGACTGACTCCCCTCCCCTCTACAGAAGCGCGGCCAGTTCCGCCAGTCCCCCCTCAGCGAACAAATCTCCGTCCTCGAGTCCCAGCGGCAGGGCCTCGTCGAGCAACGCGCCACCCTGACGAACAAGCTCGCCGCGTTTGAGGCCAGGGTCCGCGAAAGAGACGCCAAGGCTGCGAAGGAGGCGTCCGAGGCGGCAAGATAGAACCGTGCGATTCGACGATTGTCACGACAAACTTTTCTGCACCGAGACCTGCCTCTTCTCTTCACGCGTAGGGCTCTCTATGACAATCCCTCTGAGCAGGATCAGCTGCGCACCTGGATGAATGGGATGCGTCCAGAACTGCTACATCGTGTGCCCTGGAGCAGATCAGGGGCACCTTCACTTCAAGGGACGCTCCAGTCTCACCTCTACACCAAGTGCCGCGTCGCGGTCAGGCAGCTGTCGGGCAGTGTACGGCTCGAGGCTTGGCGTGTGGTGCTGCTCTGTTGGGCAAATTCACTCCACGATAGCTTGGAGCAATGGCACGGGGAATCGAGACACACAGTCACACGTGAATACTGTATCATAGACTAAGTAGAGATGAAAGGAAGCACACTCTTCGAACGGTATGCCTCTCGTGACCCTAAAATAGGGCCAACGCTGTCCCAAGTGTGCAACGCCCATCAGACCAGAGTCCGATTAGCCTGAAACCCAGAGGCCCAGTCATAGAGGATATTTCCACGCTTCCACTTTAGCTGCTCGGCTCCTCTGCTGTGGGCAGAGGAATGGCCTTGTACAACAAGATGAGCGCAGAGTGAGACTCGCCACCACCCGCCAGGGCATCAATGGATGTCGATGGCACCTCGCTGACCTTGTCGTCGTTGAACCACCACCAGTTACCGTCCTCCTCGCCCCTCTTGCCCGTCTTGGGATCAACACGACCCTCCTTCTTGACGTACGCTGTGTAATGACCGCTATCGGCGCTCGAGCCCTGGTGCGTCACCACACCACGGAGTTCGTACAAGCCAGACTGGTTGGCACCCTCGTCTTGCTTGAGGGCCGGGTTGATGAGTCCGTCCAGTTCCTTCTTGAGCGTCAGGAGAGATGCATCGCGCTCCGCATCGAACTCGGCATCCGTCTTGTACGTCTCTGTCATCTCTGTGTCGCCGTCGCCCGAGACCTTGGGCAGCTGGCTCACGGGCGCCTTCTTCTCGTTGGCCTTCTCCAGTGCCGTCTTCTCCTGTGGGGCGCCAGAGGACCCAGCAACGTCGCCGCGATCGTTGGCGTTGATCTTGCGCCTCTTGCGAGCCCGCTGCACATCCTCCTCATCCTTGCGGATCTCGCGGACCTTGTCGCGGACGGGAATGAGCATCGACTTGAGTTCGTCGTTGCAAAACTCAACAGCATCAAGCTCGTGCGGGAACACAACCTTTCGCATAATCTTCGCCTTCTTTTGGGTATCACGGCGCCAGAAGAAACGAACACAATGGACCGTCAAGTACTTTGGCAGCCGTGAAATCTGTGACTTCTTGGTAAAGTTCGTGTCACGGTCGAGTACCGCCGATCTCTTCTCAATCTTTTCCGTGAGGCCCGCCGCAATGCCGTCCCGAAGGTGGTTGATTGTGCCGTCGATATGACAGTTCAGCTTGAAGAAAGTCTCGGTCGACTTGCTTGTTTCCTCGCCGCCGTCTCTAGCATCCTGCTCGTCGGCTTCGAGCGTCGAAGTCATTTCGCCGGCCATGTACTTGTCGATGAAGGAAGAATCCTTGCCTTCACCCAGGCGCTGCTTGAGTTGGCTCACAATCTGCGACCATGCCTCCTCGGCGTCCTGCTGAGCAAAGCCATTGCCTTGCTTAGACTTTTCGGCGAACTGGGGATACACGGAACGCAGCACGGTCAGAAATGTGTGGGGCGCCACACTGTCCTGGGTCTCCGCCATCATCTTGTACAGGTCGACAAGAGGTGTGGCCAGGTCAGCCTGCGAGACGGGCTGCAGGCCGAGAGAGCCCTGGACAGGGCGAGGAGCTGGGCCCTTGGCCTTGTATGTCGTCAGGCTCTGTTGGAGCTCGGGGATCGATCGAAGGGTCTGGAGAGTCGAATTAAGATAGCAGGTGTTCCCAAGGTTGATAAGGCCAGCCGGAGTTGCGCCCTCTTGCTGTGCGGCCTCTGCTTCGGTCATGTCCTCGACGAACTTGATAGCCTCTTTCGGTCGAGCGAGGGTAGCACTGCCATCAGCAGGCGAGCCCATCATCATGATGACCTGGCCGGGCTTGAAAGCTATCTTCGACATGTCGGCTTCATCCTTGAGGGGTCCACCCCGGACGAGGATCTTCTGGCGTTCGGGCTCGACGCCCGTCAGGCTGTAGAGCTGGTATTTGAGAGTCTCTCCATTAGCAGTGGTATCGACCTCAACGTCGTACTTTTTGCCAGAGTGTTTGACGACAACTGAGCGGCAACCATGTCAGTACAAGCGAAGAAAGCAGAACAGCCTCGCTTGGAGTACACTCACTCGGGATGGTGGCCATATTGGCGGTTCGTTATATGGGGCGTGGTAACAAGCACCAGTAGCTGTCGATAAAGTGCTCTTTGAGTCTGAGGAGGTAACGTCGTATTATGTAGCTGGCAGATGGTTTGCCCAACAAAGTTTTACGAGGAATGCGATTCCAATGCTGATGGTAAAGGTTGTGGATGGGAAAGTCTGCAGGTGGGAGGCAACTCTCCAGGTGCGTCACCGCCCGCCGCCTGGAGGAGGGTCCAATGCCTCGTAGTACAAGGCAACCAGCAGTTTGTTTGCGGGGCACCAAAGTACCGACTACCTATCAGCTCACTGCCCCTGGCCACTTCCTAGGTTTCTTCGTGGTGGGCGGTCTGCTTGGTGGGGGTTCGTCGCCCTTGCGCTGGTGGCGGGGGATCTGCGGGGCCGCCGAAGCTCAAGGAATCCATCTCGAGGGGGGACAGTCAGCAAGGTCACGTGCCTCAGCGCCTGCGCTTCCTGTAACTGATTCCACATCTCGAGCTCGCGCCGTGCTGTCATGCTGCCCCACTGCGAGACGTCAGTGCCTCCAGCCGCCCCGACTTCACGAACCCCGCGGGCTCTACCGACGACGACTTCCCAAGACACTCGAGCTGCGGCAGACCTTTGTCGGTAACAATCATGGTGCGCTTCACTAGATACAGCTGCTGAATCTTTCATGAAGCCTCCTGCTGACATGCTGCCTCTAGTCTCAGTCTCTCCGCCCCTACCTCCAGGCTGTCCGAAGCAGCCTGACATCTGCCCTCACCCTCTCCAACTTCGCCTCCCAGACTGCCGAGCGCCACAATGTTCCCGAGATTGAGGCCCAAACGTCCCCAGAGGTTCTCTTGACACCGCTGACGATCGCCCGTAACGAGAACGAAAGGGTCTTGATCGAGCCTAGCATCAACTCCATACGTATATCAATCAAGATCAAGCAGGCCGACGAGATCGAGCACATTCTGGTCCACAAGTTTACGCGCTTCTTGACGCAACGAGCCGAAGTCGTTCTTATCTTGAGGAGGAAGGCGATCAAGGTCAGTTCATCCTGGAGGCAGACGCGCGTGGAAGCCGCTTGTCGTCGCCCTGGACATGGTACTAACTCGACTTAGGGTTACGACATCTCGTTCCTCATCACAAACTTCCACACCGAGGAGATGCTCAAACACAAGTTGGTCGACTTTATTATCCAATTTATGGAGGAAGTGGACAAGGAGATCTCTGAGATGAAGCTTTTCGTATGTTACGGCATCCTACTTCTAATGCCCCTTTATTTTCATGGCTAACCATCACTCAGTTGAACGCCCGTGCGAGATTTGTCGCCGAGTCCTTCCTGACGCCTGTAAGTTTTCTCTTTCAACAAAATACCGTAAGACGGTGTCTGATTCAATGCACTGCAGTTTGATTGAACTCTCACCATGCTTGTTTTAAACATGCGCCCTCAAAAGCCTGCCTGTTGTTAGTGTTGCTGTAGCCAAGACGGCTCGTCCTTCTTTGGCGCTGCATAACCGGGGCTGGGATACGGAAGAACCGCCATCCCCGGCGCATCGCAATCAGCTATTTCCCATGAGAAGAGTTCGGCATTCCGCCTAGCAATCCAAATCACAAAGCGATCCAAAAAAGCCCTGTCATAGATTGGGGGCGGAGTTGATGTCACTGAAAAAATACTGTACCGCGTTACTCTGGCCTGCTTTTCTTTCTTTTGAAGCATCGCGTGATATCATAGGTAGGTTGTCGAGGTTGTAGTCCTGGCAAGGTCAAGGGTACAATTCTAGTGCAACCAAAAGCAGTGCTTTGAGCACTCATGTCCATGATCACGTCGACCTTTGGGAACAATCAAACAGCGTAGCATAAGAAGAGAAGCTGGTATCTTCAGCGTGACAACTCTCGAGATTGGCACCTCCGATTCAATGAACTTCTGGTCAATCCCAGACTTTCACCCCGTAACTGAAGGTAGGGATTTTCCTATTCGTGGTTGCCCTCACGAACCCACCTGAGACTCTGGTGGAATTGCTCTCTGATTCACAGCTATAGAGGAATAGTGCCTTTTAAGCCACAGGGCACCCTTCCTCCTTGCACCCTTTATCCCTGTTGCTAATAATCGATCTTCATCGTCTCGTACACTGCAAGCTATCGGCCAGTGAACTTACCTAAGAGCTGTGGCTCGGATCTACAAGCTCGAGGCTAATCCTTAGTGAGTTTTATTATTTACTACTCTACTACTGTATACTGAATTTGGATGCCGCGTCGGAGAAGAAGCCTGAGGTTTCTTCCTGCATTCACTGCTGTTCTTGTTTACGCGCATACGCGATAGATTTATTAGGCTTTTTTCGCCCACCTTTCTCAAACTCCATGCCTTCCTTTCTCAAAACGAGTGCTGCCTGAACTGACTTTCCACACGGAAACTAACTAGGCTCCCGAAGTTTGCAACTATCTCTAAACCACGACCGCGGAACGTCTACGCCCGCACCCTACATCGCCGCGTACTACTGCAGAGCCTTCTGCAGCTTGATCGCGGCCGCAACTACTAACACGAGGGCTTTCTCTTAGAAAGGCATCCAGCCCAGAACAAGTCTCCTTCTTACGGTCTTGTTACGGTCTTGAATCGCGCGGTAACGACAAGCCTGTGAGTACTCTTTCCCTTAAGCACAACCGCAGGCGGCCATAACTACCTTGTTTTCCTCCCTAGTATGCACGAACTAACAATTATCGATATCCACTAGGCTTCTAGTTCGGTCTACCCTGGAAACAAGTCGTAATGATGAGCTCGAATCAGTTCCAGCCGTCTCAGGGCAGCCAGAAGCCTAATATCAAAGCTCCTGCCGTTGCTGAACGACTCAATACCGGCATGCGCAGTAACTCTTCTCTTAACCCCGACAGTGCCCCTTGGACCCCGGCTTTGGTCCCTGAAGGCATGCCTCCTGTTTCTCAGCAGGCTCCTCATGGCTTTCATAATTCTTACAACTTGCATCATTCAGTAAGTCACATCACGATAACCATCTCCGCTGTCCAGAGTATCAACTAAAACGACCGTTAAGCAGCCCCTGAACACGACTGAGTATGTCGGTAACATGCAATCCCGCATTCCTTTCGGTCAACAATTCGGCCAGGAAGCTTCCATCGTGCACAATGAACATCAGCAAGATGCGGAGAAGGTCGAGCCCCTGTACCGGACCTTATACGATCCCAGCGGCATGGTGATTCCTCAAGAGAACCTTCTTGACACTGCCGGTACCTCTAGCACTATCTCTGGCATTCATGTCCCAGGCCACATCGCTGGCCTTGGAGGCCCGTCTGGCTTCCCGCCCCCCATCCCCCCCATCCGTCCGTTTGAACCAGCCCATGGAGTGATGAACTCACAGCCTGGCTTCGCGTCGCCTAATGTTTTCAACTTTGGTGGCACTGATAGGTACATTGACCAAGCCGGCTTCACGGGGGGAACGGCTCGCAAAACTGGACTTACATCGCTTGCTGGAAGCCCTTTGAAGCATTCCTACAGCAACAAGGGCGAAACTGCCGGTAAGGTCTCATTGCCTCTCACTCACAGCTTCTCTCAGCCGACTCAACGAGGAAGCCTTGTCACCAGCCATTCAGCTGGCATCATTGACCTTGACATGACTCCGACTCCTATCCGAGGTCGGTCCTTGCAATCTCAGGATACCCCTTGCACTGCTCGTTCTGCAGGCTTGGACACTAATTACAGGGTACCCACTGGATATCAAGCCCCCCCGGCTTCTGAGAACCGCATCACTGGTCGCCAGACTGTTGGTCTGCGTGGTGTTCCAGCCCCTCCCCCTCGATTCAACCTTGACCCGGTCCAAGGTAACAGCTCCGTCGAGAGCGTCCAGGTCGAGCACGACCCTTTTTCAAGCCCTACTATCGGTACCAGCCTCGTTGTTGCGAACCACTCAGCTGTCCATCATGACATTGTCCAGCCGCTCACTGTCCAGCCCATGCTGGAAGATATCAGACAACAGCGGTCCGTTGCTCTCAATAACCTCACGAGCAGCTGCAACGGCCTCCCCAGCGCCGCGGTCGCCTTGGCCACTGAGAACTTCCCATTCATTGTGACCGCTGAACGACCCAGAGTTCCTGATCGTGGCGTGGTCAAGTTGCTTAACGTAAGTCAATGTTACAGGCCTCTCACTAGAAGGTTTCCCTGACGCGTCTTATAGATTCCTTTCATTACCACTCGTGCCGAAGTCATTGCCTTCCTCGGCCGCAATTCAAAAATGCTCAACGACTTTGAGGAGCCTGTGCATATTATCATGGACAGGGTTTCGAGCAAGACTAACGACGCCTATGTCGAATTTCAGACCATGGCCGATGCCGTTTCTGCTGTCGATCGCTTCGTTCTAAACTCTAGCAAGGGCAAGGTAGGTCGCCTGGGAGACCGCCCGATCAGTGTCGAGCTCTCAAGCCAAAGCTCTCTAATGAAGGACCTGTTTCCTTTTGCTTCCGGACTTCGCTGGGAGGGCATCCATCCGCACATGACAGGCAGCCGCAAAGATGGTGCTCCCTATGGTCAATTCACGGGCTTTGTGACAGAGGAGGAGATGGTCATGCTCGTCAAGCATGTCGAGATGCCCAATAGAGTAAGTCAGCAGCAGTCCTTTGTTTGTCGTGTGTCTCACTGATTGGATCCAGTCTCCTTTCGCCAAGGAATGCCCTCAGCGAGCGTTTGAGTGCCTCATCAGCACGCTGAAGAAGCTTCCTTGGGACTGCCACGACTTCATCACGGTGCGCCAGCGCGCGGCCATCCATCGAGCTA
Source organism: Verticillium dahliae VdLs.17 (assembly GCF_000150675.1). NCBI lineage: Eukaryota > Fungi > Ascomycota > Sordariomycetes > Glomerellales > Plectosphaerellaceae > Verticillium > Verticillium dahliae. Next base: position 69,951 of record NW_009276962.1, read on the forward strand.
CTGTGGAACTCGTGCGCATCTTGTTCTTTAAGGTCCGCAACCGTGTCGACGAGGTGAACCTTACATCGCAGCTGCTGAAACGGCTGGTGCTCAGCGCCATGACCTGCGCGGGATTTACCCCCCTCCAGAAGGATGACATTGCCTACATTGTCGAGATGGACTCCATGCAGTCACGATCGCACGGCCAACCTCGCTTTGCTGATTCTTGGTGCCATCTCTACGCACTGAGCCCGAAGCCTGACGTGCCGCTGGACATGCTCGAGGTAAGTCGTGTCAAGCTGTGGCAAGCGCGGTTGGACAAGACAAGTGACTGACGGGTAACCAGTGGTACATTGCTCTTATTCGCGAGGAGACGAACCGCACCGTCGCCGCCCTCCCCATCGGCCACCGAGCTGAGCTGGAGCGCTTAGCTGGCTACACTGATGGATACTTTGGCTACATGTGGGCCGAGATCCAGCGTCCCTTTGGCGCTTTGACCGACCAGATGACTCTGGGCGCCTGCGCCCGTGCCGAGATGATGGCCATTGAGCAGATAATTCGCCGTGCACTTGGTGGTTGATACCCCTTGGGACCGCCGCCCCTCCCGATGCGCAGTTGGTTTCGGTATACACACGTCAACCTAAATAATTGTACAGGTCTATCACAGAGTCTGTATGTATCTGTGTGGTATATATGGATATATCTATGTCCGAACATATATGCATTGGATATCTATATAAATACATGTACGATATATGTATGTATCTGTCGTATACGCATATATATATATAGTATATATATAGATCAATATGTGCATATAGCTCGATGTAACCTCTGTGAATCTTGCTGACTATGTCAGATATGCAAGATGATAATA
>NW_009276962.1:71189-74107 GCF_000150675.1 Verticillium dahliae VdLs.17
TTAAAAAGTTCTCGTTTCCTGGAAGGGGGGGGGGGAATCCAGACGCCCCTCCTAATCCAGGAGCCCCCGCGGGGTACACAGGGGGGGGGGGGGGGGCCCTTCCCTACCGGCCTTTTTCGAAACCCGGGGTCCAGGGGCCTGACCGTTTCTGATCGTAACTCGAGGGGGGAAAAGCGGACCTCATCCCCCCCTGGCCCCCTCTGGGCCCCCCCCCCCCCCCCAAACCCTCCACTGTTCTTCCATTCCCGCAGTCGCAACATTCATGCCACTACAGATGCACACGAATGCCACAGGGAGGGGGTAATAAGGGTCTTATTGCTTGAAAGCCTGCATGTCTTGACCTTTGGTTCATTACGCATGCGCCTGTTAAATACAATGTGCTGCGACAAGGGATCATGTCACTATGTGCTCCACCTTTCGACCGCCGAGGTAGGTACCATGTACAGGTAGGTAGGGAGCCTGCAAAGGATGACAATCGGTCTGGAAGGCGTTCGTGAGCGTTGCAGTTGCTCCCGCAGACGTCAATCTGGGCTCTTCTTGACATGGCCATGTTTGGTTGGGATCAGGCTACGATTCAACTCTCGCCACCTGGTATCGCATATGTTCTCCCAGCCCCGTACTTCTTCCTGCTACACGCATAAGCAGTATTGGTGCCCATTGTTGTATTTTTGGTCCATTCTTGATTGCAAATAGCAGTCCCTGCCTCGCTTGCACAAGATAAAGACCCAGGTGTGCTTTCAGCTCTTCTGGCGAATCTCATTACACAACCACACCAGTAAGGCCATACAACAAGACAGACTCGATCTCAGGTCACACGAAGTCGACGCCATGTCCTTGCTTAGAAAAGCAAAGTCGACCTCGCAGGCTGTGTCCTCGACTGACAACTCGCCCCTCTCCCGCATGTATAGCGGTATTCCCAGAGTTGTCCACGAAGTAGGCCACAGCGAGATGTAGGGTATCTCCTTCGCCAACGTCAACACCAGACAGCGCAATACCACAGCCAGCATCGTGCTCAAGAAGTTTCTTCGTGTCGCCGATGACAATGTGGACATGGCGCTCGAGCACTTCACTCAAGCTCTGAAGTGGAGGAAGCATAATGATCCATCTGGCAAGCTCACCAAGATGTTCGATCCAAAGAAGTTCGGCGAGATGGGATTTGTTTCTCGACACCGTACTGACCAGGGTGGTGGCCGGGTCGTCATCGTGTGGAATCTCTATGGTGTCATCAGGGATGTCCAAGAAACTTTTGGAGACATTGCCGAGTAAGTAATATCGTATTCTATACCTCGTCGCTTGCTTCAGGATTGTCTCCTGGTCGCTGTGAATATGTTTGTTGATTCCTTCCAGATTTCTCGACTTCCGGATTGCCCTCATGGAGCTGGCTGTCCGAGAGCTGGACCTTTCCAACGCACCAGCTCCAATGCCCGAAATTGGCCCAGACCCATATCGCATCATCCAGGTCCACGACTGTGCCGGGTCCAACCCATTTACCGTGTACCCTAAGATCAAAGATGCGATCGCCGAGACAATCGACCTCTTCGAGGCCAACTATCCTGAACTCCTGGCGTACCACCATTTCGTGCGACTGGGCCACGTCAACACGTTTCGCATCAAGCTGCTGAATACTTTGGTTCCTGAGCTTTTGCGTCCTAAGCTGCTCAGCCTTGGCAGAGTCGAGTTCAAATCCTCTCTCAAACGTAAGGACGTTCTTCTCAAGCTATTCCCGGATCCAGCAGACCGTCAGCGTTACGGCTTCTCTCTTCCAACAGAGTTCGGCGGAAACACTAGCAGTGTGCATGATGGCCGAACTGTTCAGTTTCTCCTCACTGAAACCTCGGATGAGAACATCACAGAAGAAGATGTTAAAAGCGTCAGGTTGATTTTACCACCTGCCCGCAAAGGAGCCCAGGCGGAGGCGAGGGAGCTGACTGCGTACCCAGCCACTGCGGTGGCTTCTGACAGTCCCTAAGTTTGAGTTTAGGGCCTGGACGCGTGGTCTTTACTACGTCGCCGCTTCACAATTTGTGTTTCGACAACGAGTTGACCTCCTTCCTGCTGCTACCATCACTTGTGATTCAGAGCTTGGACCGCTTCCATGCTCAGGCAAGTAGAGCAGATGGCGGTCTTCGACGAATGAAGTACATAGACAGTGTTACTCTAGGCAAGAAATAGGAAATCAGAATTTCTTCCTTGCATCCATGCTTGCGAGGTCTCGATGTGTCAAGATCAAGGGATCGCACGACGTGAAGGGATGTAATTTCTGTCTGGGTGGGATCGCGTGGCATCTCAGGGTAAGGTAGCAAACAGTACATGATTCTTTTGGCACGAGAAAGGTTATTGTTTTTGTCGCGAGGAAAGCTGGGGTTAGGAGACTGATGAGCGAAACCCACAGATTGATCGGTACGCAGCAACATCAGTTCCAGCAGAGCACACCCCTGGAACGAGACTTGAAGAAACCTGGCAGCCTCGTTCTCCGAAGGCCGCAATCTTCTCAATGCCACCAGCACTAATGTTGGCCTTCACAGGCTGGCTTCATGTTGTCGCGCGATGCGTCAAGGGTGGACAGGTCGAATTGGCGTGCTGTGCACTCGGCTGCGACCTTGACTGGCATGCCCAGGGCTCACGAGGGCTTTGAGAGGTTGAGGATCATCAAAGGCTGGAAGGATCAAGCCCGGGGGTTGGCGGCCGCCGTCGTGCCTCAGCTGGTCAGCCGTAGTGGAGAGAGGCGAGCGAAAGAGGACAAGGACACAGAACTGGTAGGAGCCCAAAGACCGAGTCGGCGTTGTGTGGAAAGCCCCCATTTTGAGCACGGCGTCGTACTCGGGGCGTTGAGGAGGTGGTATCTGACCGGACGTCGGGCCTCGAAGCTGCGGCCTAGAACTTGCGGGCGCAAGGTAACCAGAGGTGTGGCCTTGATG
>NW_009276962.1:74249-76601 GCF_000150675.1 Verticillium dahliae VdLs.17
TATCCTCATCTACTGGGCCAGCGTTACTTCAACGCCGTCGGCACATCCAATGACGGCACGCCCTTCTTAGCCTTAATACTGACGACAGTGTTGCCTTCCCTGGGGAGAGTGAGGGGGGCGGCCGAGACAAGAAAGCTGACGAGGTGCACGTGAATCGCGCGCTCATACTTACCTTGCCTGACCTGGCAAACCCCATCCAGCCGCTCCCATCAATTTCCCATGCTTTCTCCTTCATCTCACACACCTACCCCCATTCCTAAGCACAAGAGCAGCACATTCGCTCAGCTCAGCTCAGCTCAGCGCAGCGCAGCTCTGTTCAGCTTGAATTAGTGGCATCCTTCCTTTGACGGCTCGTCTCGACCACATTACATGGTCCAGAGCCAGCAGAAAGACGATTCGACATTGGACGCGCACATATTTCTATAGCCGCGCGGCGCTTGGAAGATTGTGCAACGACAAAGGACAGCAACGACGGCAACTGCAAGGCCACAGCTGCGTGCGTACCTTGCTCAAGTTGGCGACAATCTCCTCTGTCCTCCCGGAATCCCCCCCCCGCCCCCCGCCCCCCCTGACCTGCCCGAACCTTCAGCAGATTTCGTCAACAGGGATTGATCACCGTCAAACTTGCAGGCTCTCGAGGCGATACGACCACTGCTGCGGGGCTTTCCGTTCTCCGTCTCTTGAACGGGACCTCCTGAACGGACCTGCCCTTAGGGAGGAGTCCAGGACCGACCCTGGAGCTTGCGTTGGCTTGTTCCTTCCTTTCATCCTCCTCCCCTTCCCCCTCTGGCATTTCCCAGCACTTGGACCGCGCCTCCGCCTCCACTTGCACCTGCACCTGCCTCCACCTTCCCTGCCAGACGTTTTGGCAGGTAGGTAGGTACTGTAAGGAAGGTACTTGGGTACATCGCCTCCAATTCCTCCTCCGCCACGCTGCGCTACTATTACCACCTACTCCTACTACTACTCCTCCTACTCCTCCCATACACGCGCCGACGTGCAGGCGACCGACCTTTACTTTCCACACCTCCTTCTCTCCTCCCTCACATCTCTGTCATCATCAGCACGCAACCTTTTGCATTTCTCCTGCAATACCAATTCTTCGTCAATCTCTTTCCTGCACTAGACCGAATCTCACATATCTTTCTCTCCTCTTGAGCTTGCGACCGCACGTCTTTTCTCCTTTTCCAATTTCGCGTCTTCTTTGACAGCCCCTCAACCCCCATTTGCCGAGCATAGCACTATTTACGCGTCGTAATCGCCTCGCAGGGCGCGCCCAACTTTCCTGGCCCCTACCAACTTCACATAACGCGTCGACCTGTAGCGTCACGCGAATCGCCTCGCCATGTCTCTCTCGCCATCGAGCCAGAGCAGCCTTGGCGCTGTGGCCCTCGACCTCGAATCCTCCTCGCATGTCGCGTCTCTCAGCTCAACACCACCTACCAACTTCTCCGACAACATCTCTATAGCCTCCGAAGGCATCAAGGTCGAGACCACACCTGTACCCGAGATTCAAGCGACTGTCATTGTCGCCACGGAGCCTCTACCTGAGGTCTCTGCCACACCCCATAATACGTCTCAGATTGACGCGCCGTCGACCGCTCAAGAGCCGCCCGCAGCCGGGCGTGCCCGGAGGGCTCGCGTCAGCAATCCCGTCTATAACCTCTCTCAACTGAGCGGCACCGCCGCAAAGGGCAATGGCCGCAGAAAGCGAGCCAGCCTCGGAGACGCTCTCTCTACCACGCCGCGCTCCTCTGACCCTCTCGTACGCGACGGCATTGACGCGTTGAATCTGCAATGGTCTATGCAAGGCCTCAAGACCCCGGGCAAGTCGGCCCAGGAGAAGCCCAGCACTCCTCGCACGACTCGAGCCTCAGCGCGCGACGCCCCGGCCAAGGTCGATGTCCTTACGTCCAAAGCGACCTCTCTCGGCAAGCGCGGGCGCAAGGCCTTCGAACAGGGCATTGGCAAAGTCTCCAGAGAACTTCTCCGCCTCAGGGACACGAACGAGTTTGCCAAAGTAGAGACGAAGCCTGTATACCACACCATTTGGGCCAATGGCAAGCTGGTCACTCCCGAGGAGCTTGAAAATGGCCCTGCCCGGAAGAAGGCTAAGACGAAGGTTCCCTCGGAAGTAGAGAAGGCCAAGGTGGACGAGACAAAGAAGGACGGCGAAAAGAGTGAGGAGACGCTCGAGCTTCATACGCGCAAGGGACGGCGTGTCAAGCGCTGGCTCGCCAAGGGCCTGTATGCCGGCCAGGATACGCCGCTTGACCTGAACGAGGGTCTGGGCCTCGCCGAGAGAAGAAGCTTGCACAGATTCCGGAGCTAGCCGCGTCCGGGCGCGTCAAC
>NW_009276962.1:76701-111043 GCF_000150675.1 Verticillium dahliae VdLs.17
TGAGACGTTGATCACGGGCCGAGACTTCAAGCTTCCGTTTGACGTTTGCAACCCTTTGCCCCCGGGCCAGCCGAAGCCTGAGCACTGGACCAAGATCTCCAAGAGTATGTCTTGCGCGCTCCTCTTGCACGGCACACATCACTGACACATTTTGTAGATCGCTTTGTGGGAGAATCTAGTCTCTACTGGAAGAAGAACCAGCATTCTTCTGCAGACGAGTCCAAGTGCGTTTGCAAGCCGCAGGACGGCTGTGACGAAGATTGCCAGAACCGTATCATGTTGTATGAGTGCGACGAGAATAACTGCAACGTCGGTAAAGCTTTTTGCACCAACCGTGCCTTCGCCGATTTGCATGAGAGGAAAGTTGCGGGCGGCAAATATCGCACAGGAGTCGAGGTCATTAAGACATCGGATCGCGGCCATGGCATCCGGTCCAACCGATGCTTTGACGCAAACCAGATTATCATGGAGTACACGGGAGAGATCATTACCGAGGAAGAGTGCGAGAACCGGATGAACACAAAGTACAAAAACAATGATGTAAGTCGCGCCGATACGTTTACTCGAGAGGCGTCGAAAACTAACCTACGGCTTAGTGTTACTACCTCATGAGCTTTGATCAGAACATGATCATTGACGCCACGACTGGTAGCATCGCCCGATTCGTCAATCACTCTTGCAAACCAAACTGCAAGATGATCAAGTGGATCGTGGGCGGCCAGCCGCGAATGGCACTGTTTGCGGGAGACGCGCCCATCATGACTGGCGACGAATTGACCTACGACTACAACTTCGACCCTTTCAGCGCTAAGAACGTTCAAACCTGTCTGTGTGGCGAGGCAGAGTGTCGCGGTGTGCTGGGTCCCAAACCCAAGGGACCCAAGCCGGTCAAGGCTGAGAAGACAGACGGCAAGGCTGGTCTTAAGAAGAAGAAGAAGGTCAAGGGCACAAAAACTGACGCCAAAACAACCCCGAAATCTGCAGCAAAGGCCCTCAAGAGCCCTGCCAAGCTGACGGCGAAGACGCAGGCACCGAAAGCGAAGCTGAAGGAGACTGTCAAAAGCGTTGTCAAGCTCGGAAAGCGCAAGCTTGAGGAGCTCGCCGGAGATGACACAGCTGACGCGATGGCGAAGAAACGAAAGATCAAATCTCCCAAGGGCACGAAGCAGAAGCAGAGCGCCAAACGCAGCTTCTCCGACGCCAGCAACAAGGTTGTCAAGGCGGCAGCGAAAGGCGCCGCCACAGTGAAGAAGAGTGTCTCGACGATTACTGTGAACGCGAAGTCAACACCGGTCGCGAAGAAGACGACGTCTTCCAAGGTGACCACTGTTCGCACATCCAGCTCAGGTCGTGTCATCAAGGCGACGAAGAAGCGCGACTCTCTTCTGCAAACGACCTTGTCACCCAATGCGACAATTATCGCAGCCAGAGCTGAGAGCAGCAAAATCAAGGCTGCCGAAAAGGGCACCCTGAAGACGCCGAACAAAACGAAGAGACCGGCCACTCCGAAGAGCCTCAAAAGTGCTGTCAAGTCCCCCCGCAAAGCGCTGGATCTACCGCGCGTGAAATCGCAGATTCGCTTGGTGAGCCCTGAGGCCAGCAGCATCACTGCCCTCGTGCCCCCCTCGATGGCCTGAGGCCCTCCACAGGTGACGGTTTTGCTGCAAGAGAGAAGGAGATGAGGCGCGGAAACACGGGAGCGGCGGAGTTGAGGATTCAATGTTTTTGCTATGGCGTCCGGCCTTGGTTGTCCTGCGGTAGGTTACGAGAGGCGAATGGAGTAATATTGATTGTGCATTTACAACTAGTGGGCACCAGCACGTACCCTCAGTAGCTCTACCAGGTTTGTCATTTATTCAACATATTCTTTCTCGTCTCCATCGCATTGAAGAGGTGGCCCGAAACAGCGAGCATGTGCACATCTCCCTAGACTGTCTACAGTGGGGTTCTACCGTGACTGTCAACTAGCCAGCTAAACAACAGCGACAACGACAAGAACAGGGCGCAAGGAAGTGGCAATGTAGACAGCCAGGTGGACCGCATCCCAGACCGAGGCCACGATGTAAAACATGCAATGGGACATGATGACCATGGACCGACAGCTGTGGAGGAAGGCTCACGTCTTCACAAGGCAGCGAGCCCTCACAGGCAATCATTTCGGCTCACCTGTCTTTCTGAGGCTTTGCTTCTCCGCCAGTCTGATATCGCCCGCCCTGACATGGGCAGCGGACTCGAAAGGTTGGCCGTCATGTATTTTGACCGAGATCGTGCGTCGCTCACCGCCTTTGTCGGGGACCCCTTCCGCCTGGCCACCACTTGGTTCGGGCGCGGTCAGGTTCGCTCGCGCGCTGGACGGGAAAAGGGTGGGGGAGCTTGCTGTGTTGCACTTTGTGCGGCTCTGCGGGTTCAGATGTCAGTGAGGAGTATGGGGAGAGGCTGTGCTACGAGGGAGCCGCTTCAGCCTGAAAGGCGGTCGAGGGAGAATTCATTGGCCTGGAGAGCTTCCACGGGCGTGGCTGAGCTGCGACTTGCGAAGACAATCGTGACTGTTTGAAAGGGCAGGAATCGGACTTGAGTCTTTCTGTTGCGCGTCGGGGTCAGTTTGAGCAGCACAGCATTGTGACGGGAGCAGTTGGGGCGGTCTTTCGTGGCAGGTGCGCGTGGGAGTGTCGAGAAGGCTGATGGTTTTGGCTCGCCAGGCGTCGGGGAGAAGGTAGTTTGTCGCCCCGATACAATTGGTGATGGAAGCCAAGCTTGACCAATGACATTTCCGAAAACACGGGAGAAACGTGATGACACTAACGTATGGCTTGGGACTTGATATTGTGTTATTATTTGGACATCAGGGCATGCTTGTGTACAACTTCCACGGCGGTGGGCCAGAGAACGTACAGGCTGTCCGCGGCCTAGGCATGGGCCGTTAGGCAACAAGTAAGCGGCAGGCAAACAGGCACTTGGTCTTGAACTTCGATTGACCTTGATAACGAGGATCGTTCGCATTCCCACGCCCATCAGCTTGCACACGCCGGGAAAGAGGGGGGGATGGCTGCTTGTACATTTGAATGCCGACTTGCTTCTGAGCTTGGGCACGACCAGGGGAGAACAAAGCTAGAACCGAGACATCACCATCAAACTCGAAGCCGTCAGATGGCTTGATCTTACTGCTTGCCCTCTTTACCTACTCAAGTTTGCCCTCGATTATGTACACGCGACAATACTTTTGGTACCTTAGTTCGACCTGCCTACACCATTTCAATCCCAGCAATGACGGAAGAGAGATGGGCAGAAGAACTACGTCAATCTTTACCAATAAGGTGCCGCTAGAGTGTGTGCAACCAAGGGCCCTACTCTGTTGCCCGCAGCAAGTCGCGTGTCACAAACTCCTTTCCAAGGCGCTATAACTTCTTCAGTCGTGCAACCGAAGAAGAAAAGGTTCCAAGGGACTTCCTCCCCGCCGCATTGGTTCTTCTGGCAAACAAGAGGCAGCCGCTCAGCCACGATCGCCTTAGGCAGGTGTGTCACGGGTCACAACGTCGGTGGGTCTCGGTGAGCAGGGAAAACACGTCCCAAGCCCCTTTATGAACTCGGCATGGCGAATAAACATGCGAGTATTGCGTAAAAAACTGTGTTTTATTCCCCAGAATCCAAACTAAGCCTGCGGGTGTCTACTGGAGTGAGCCCAGATAAGTCTATCAAAATCAAAAGGTAACGAGGGTCTGATCACCAGTGATCAAGGTCCTGGTCGGGGCAGGTGTCTAGCTTAACGGTACTCAACCCCTTCCAACTGTGAGCGCAAAAGAAATTGAAGAAAGAACAGAAATGATGGTAAGGTCCTGCTATGACAAATCGAAGCTGTGCCGAGTCCTCTTCTGCTTGACGGTATGACGGCGGCGACATGGCCATGCGAGAAGATTGGCTTCGAGAGGCTCATAGTGCCTCTGTTGACGTTTTGTTGGCGCATTTCATCTGCCCTGTAGGAACCGGAAGCTGCCGCTCCTGGATCTCATCAGTTCTCATGTCGGCAGGGAAGTGACGAATTGAACTCACGTATGGAGACGCGTGAACGGTAACATCAGCGAGTCCATCCTCTCGTACTTGAGGTTGAGACGGCCTTAAGGCCTGTGCATGCAGTATGGGCAACAGAGATCGTAACGGCAGCTAAGGTTCTTGCCGTTATCACAGTTGTTCTACGAAAAGACCATTAGCGAATTACTTGTTTGAATCTTGCATGGAGATAAGCTGGACCCACGCAGTCCCAGGTCATGATGGGGTCGAGGGGTTGAGACGGTCTTTGGTGGTGATTTGGTGGTCTCGGATGTTGATTTTGCAGTAGAGTCTTGTAGACGGTCTCGAAATTGTGCTGCTGATGATCTGAAAACCAAAGACTTCGCTGATGAAGACATCGAGTCGTTTTATATCTTTGTCGGTCATCTCGCGATTGAAATTGGTCGCAAAGGCGTCATGGTATTCGAATGGAAAGCCTCAAGGTTGGACCCCTTGACTGCTCGAAAACACATAGCCTGTACCAATATCATACCAATGACACTATGTCGAACCGCTCAACGGGGCCAGCTGTCAAGCCTCATAACTGCAGTCGGTGTGCAATTTCTCAAGGCGAAAGCAGTTTCCGTGGGAGGGTTCCATAGATTTGCTAGCGCTTCGTCGCCCAGAGTCTGAACAATATCCACGTCCCTGTAATTGAGGCCAACCTTGCCCTGAGGTTTTGGGCAAACCTCAACCAAACACAGCTTTGCCGTCGCAAAGAAGGTTGAGTCTCGTCGCCCTACTAGGTCAAATCGCAGGCAGGAAAGGGGGAAGCTGGGGGTTAACATAGCCTCCGTGCGCAGCTTCCAGGGCTCAAACATCGTCGGTGTCTTGCATCATGCCTCGCCCACGGGAAACCGAGGCGGAACGGGGGTGAAGAGTTCCCAACACGTTAGCCAGGACGTCTCTCACCGTCCCATGCCCGTCACGACGAAGCTGGGCAGCTCTAGGGCGGCGAAGCCTCAAGCATCCTTCTCCTAAGTCGAATGTGCACTTGCGGCTCAACAAAGTCTACCTAAGCTGGTGTCAGCATCGTGCGGAAAAAAAGAGGGATGCTAGCTCTTGGTGTCAGGGAGCATGACACGGTTTGCCGTAGGAAATCTTACCGCTTCCATCCAAGCATATCCTAGAATGCACATCAAAGAGTTGGAATATCGGGCCATCTGACCCAAGGACTTCTTTGCTTCGCACACCGCCCTAGCATGTGACCCTCTCTCGCACCACACTGATCAGAGCCGCATTTGCCCCAGCCTTGCCCACATGGAGGACCCTGCCTTCCAGCGCCTCTTTCAGCCTGTGATTTTGCATCCAACCTGCCGTGATTCAATAAAAGAACGGAGAATAGATCGCCGAGCTAAAGACTCGTTGGGACCGCATCGTTGAGGCAGGGCGGGCTCACTCTGTGAAGGTGGGTAGGCCGTCTCGTGTAGGAGTCATGACGTCAACACGACCTAATAAGGTACCTACGGTATGTATCCGAAGCTCCTACTTCAGTCGAGTAGGCTGTGTGAACGACCTTGCGCCCCGCCCAAAACATGAGGCTATCGTGGAGCGCAAAAGGGGCAGGCAAGTAAGGTTTCGCCGAGGTTCGGTCAAGCGTCATGCGTTCGCTTTACTGGAAGAAAGGCTGGGGCCTTGAACTGTCTGGCGGCAACAAAAACCCGGGCACCGAATACAGTCTGCGGCTTCGACTGGAGCGGCCCCGCACGCAATTACCATGTCGCTGCACAGCTCTTCGTTTCTCCAGGGATCTTGACGTGAACTACACGTACACCTCAGTCCTTCCCTTCAAGGTAAATAAATGGTGAAGGACGCTCAGATCAAAGTAAGATATGTGCAGAGTCAGGGTTGTGGTCATGGCTGGGCCACTGGTTGGACAAGAACCACGCCTTAGTCATCAGTAATCTCTCTCGAATGGCAGGTTGCCATCTGATGATGCTTCGCCCAGACCTCATCTGCCCCGTCCGCGTCAGCGATGCGACTGACGCTCCCCTACCAATACCAGTATTGTGTGGGAACCCTGCAGAATCCTTCACCCTCGTTCCGTTTCATTCCTGAACACGACCACGATGCCATGCCATTTTTAGTCCCGGCGCTCCGAAAGCCATGTCGCGACACAACACTCGATCCTAGGTAGTAACCACAGCGAGCGCGACGCCGACACCACACTGCTTCCCCCATAGACGCCACGCGTCTCCCGGGATGCGCTGCCTGCCGCCATGACAGAATCGCAAGAGAGTCATAAAGCCATCGCTAGATGGACGAGCCGGGTCATCCCGGCCATCCTTGCCGGTGTTCTTGGTTACGCGACATACGTTGTCGTATCGCGACTCTGCAGTACGTTCTCCAGAGCAAGGTTGTCCTAACTGCGCACTAATGAACACCCCCAGTTGAATATTTATCGAAAGAGAGGGGAGAAACTGGCACCGCCATTGCCGTATCGATTCTCTATATTCTTTTCCTCTTCTTGTCCTTGGTGACATACATCCGGACGATATGGACCATCAACACCGACACTGGACTTGTACCACTCGGCCCAGAGGCTCAGAGAGCCCGAACCGGAGCAGAAAAATCTATATCGAAGGGAGGCAAACGATCTGGACGGCGCGCCGACGATCTTGAATCCCAACCCTATCAGCCAGGCCCCGATCAAGACCCGGACAGCCCGGGACTGGAGAGGTTCTACAGCAAAAACGCGTTCATCTGTGAGAACGATGGTCGACCCAAGTGGTGCTCAGAATGTCGCAACTGGAAGCCGGATCGCGCGCATCACTCCAGCGAGATTGGTCGGTGCGTACTGAAGATGGACCACTACTGTCCATGGGTTGGTGGGATGGTTTCCGAGACTTGTAGGTTCATTTGAATCCTCCTTTGCCTGCCCCTCAAAGGACTGGTCTGACGTTGGCTAGCATTCAAATTCTTCTCTCAGTTTACATGCTACTGTGCGGCCATGTGTGCTGTTGTGCTATCGACGGCGGCATATTGTTTGGCCAGACAACAACAGGAGGGACGATCTCTGGACGGGCAGATCGTCGCGGTCATCGCACTCTCCGCCTTTTTCGGCCTCTTTACCTTCACGATGACGACGACATCGTGGTATTACGTCTTTCTTAACGTTACTAATATCGACATGCTTAAGAAGGCATGGGTTTATCAGGTGGCTGTTCGCGTGCCGCGCGGGACTCCATCCAGCCAGCACTTTTCAACCGTCACATATCCTTTGCCCAGACACAGCGAGACGCCCAGCAGTCAGAGTAGCGGGGGCACCATCTTGCCAACCTCGTCTGCGCCGCACTCTGGTGGACAGCAATTGTCAGCGAGAGACCTTGCTGCCACACGAACATTCGCCATACTGCGTACAGAGCCCGATGAGAATCCTTGGGACCTCGGGTGGAAGGAGAACTGGAAGCAGGTCATGGGAAACAGTATCATTGACTGGCTGCTTCCCATTCGGAAATCACCTTGTGCGCTTCACGAGAACGCGGACAGTGATTATCCCATGGGTCATGTACTGCAATCACTGGCGAAACGGAACCGAATACCAACCTTGGCGGATGAAGAGGGCATCCTCACAGAAATGTACGAGGTAAGGAGCGCTCAACGAGGAAGTTGAAATCACGAAGATACCCAGTCATACGACACGACGCAGCGCAGCGCCAGGTTTAGAAGCACACGTGTAATTCCCTTTGTGTGTGTTGGGCAGGGATGACATGGCGAGACCAAACAAAACCACCAGATAATTCTTAATGATTAGCCTCTATTTTCACACTATTCACCCAGAGTATAAGTTTCATTGGCGCATTGTTTGAATTTCCAAGAGAGGTTGCCTACCTTACCTCGAATCACTTCCTTCCCAATTCCAATGTGACAGTCATGACGTTGGAGGCGCCCTTTCCCAGCACGCTTATGTAACCACCAGGCAACACCACAGGACGGACCCGCGTCCACGTCTCAACCTCCATAGTAGAACACTTCATCCCAACGGCGTTGTTTCCAGGCTCACACGACTGCCAAGCGACTACATTGCCAGGCTCGAGATGATCTCTGAAAACGGCAGGCCTAGCTCAAGTATTGAAGATTCTTGACATGCAGCCGTGACCTATCCAGACCATGACGACCTCTTCACCACAGTTTCGCGAGTCGTCACCCCTGATGGGCACGAGGAGCCCGAAATCCCAGTTCACTTATCGACAACTCTCACTTCTCGCCTCGTATGCCGTATCTAGCCCGCTGCGGGTCATCGCTCACATTGACCTCGATGCATTCTATGCCCAGTGTGAGATGGTGCGCCTGAACACTCCAGAGGACCAGCCCTTGGCCGTGCAGCAGTGGTACGTAAAGCAAAGGATGCCACACATGGTTTCTCCATTTTCTCTCTCTCATGAAACGTGCGCTTCCTGATAACCAAACTGACATGATCAGGCAAGGTTTGATCGCCATCAACTACCCTGCGCGTAGCTTTGGCATTGGAAGGCACTGCACTCTTGCAGAAGCAAGGAAGTTGTGCCCAGACCTGATCGCGCAGCACGTGGCCACATGGCGCGAGGGCGACGACAAGTGGGCGTACCGTGACGATGCCGCCGCCAACATTACGAGCGACAAGGTGTCGCTCGATCCCTATCGGCTGCAGTCGAGAAGGATCCTGGCACTCATCAAAGAAACACTGCCATCTGACCTCCAAAAGGTTGAGAAAGCGAGTATCGATGAGGTATTCTGCGACCTGTCGGCCCACGTCCATTCAATCCTGCTCGAGCGCTTTCCCGAGCTGAATAACCCCCCGCCATATGATGACCCGACAGAGAGGCTACCTCGGCCGCCGGTCGTCGCGCTCGACTGGCAAGCAGACGCCTTGATCGACCTGGACGAGGACGCGGAGAACCAGGACCCTGACTGGGACGACGTGGCAATACTGATTGGGTCCGAGATTATCCGGGGTGTCCGCGCACGCATCCACGAAGTTCTGCATTACACTTGCTCCGCTGGCATAGCGAATAACAAGATGCTCAGTAAGCTGGGCTCGGCCCACAAGAAGCCCAATCAACAAACTGTGATACGCAACCGCGCCATCCAACAGTTTCTTTCCGACTTCAAGTTCACCAAGATCCGCAACCTGGGTGGCAAGCTCGGTGATACCATTGTCAATACGTTCAACACGGACACCGTCAAGGACCTCCTGCCGACTCCACTGGATCAGATGAAGGCGAGACTGGGGGACGAGACGGGTATTTGGGTTTACAACACAATTCGTGGCATTGACCAGAGCGAGGTCAACTCTCGAACCCAGATCAAATCAATGCTGTCCGCCAAATCATTCCGCCCCTCCATCCACACACCAGACCAAGGGAATCGTTGGCTGCGAATCTTTGTCGCTGACATCTTTTCCCGATTGGTTGAGGAGGGTGTGCTCGAAAACAAACGCAGGCCAAAGACGATAAACCTGCATCATAGACACGATGGTCAGATGAAGTCACGTCAAGGGCCAATACCTCAAGGGAAGCCCATTGATGAGCAAGGTCTGTTCGATCTTGCGAGAAACCTATTGCAGCAGATTGCCGCGGAGGGCAAAGTCTGGCCCTGCGAGAACCTCAGCCTAAGTGTTGGTGGTTTCGAAGATGGCATCACCGGAAACATGGGAATCGGTGCTTTTCTCGTAAAGGGGGTTGAAGCTCAGGCCTTAAGGCAGGCGTCGAACACCTCGACTCACATGTCCCCGTCTGAAGCACCAGCCGCAAAGAAACGCCGCCTGGCTAGTGACGGCGGCATACACAGATTCTTGACACGAAGCGTCTCTACAGATGAAGACGTGGCCGCTCACGACGCGGCCATGACCGAAGGGAGCAAATCAAGTGACGACAAGCAGCAGAGACTCACAACGGGTGCGACATCTCCTCGTATCAAAGATGCCGGAGAGATCGAGACAAACGATTCGAACCCCTGGGCTTTGCCCGTCCATTTGTGCAGCAGATGCAATGCAAGCTTCCAAGATAGTGACGACTTCCAAAGCCACCAGGACTGGCATATTGCCAAGGATCTCCAGGATGAAGAACGTGGAAAGTCCGCATTCGTCCAAACACCGCCCTCCGCCTCTCATGCTGCCGGCCCACGCAAAGCTGCCACATCCGCGAAGCGAGGTGGCCGAAGCGGCAAGCTCGAACATGGCCAACGGAAACTGAAGTTTGGCTAGGTAGCACCCAAACATCATAGGCCAAGAGGTATTGGGGATCGGCAGCGGCGCCAGCCGTCCTGTCGCTCCGCTTTCATGGCTGGCCTGTAATGCGATCCCTGATAATTAGAAGACGAAGGCCACGAGAGCATGGACTAAGGGGGTTGAGACCATGTAAACCACCAGACGGCCCGCGTCACAAACAATCAGTACGACCTGCACTTTTTCCACGATGGACCCACTCTGCGGGAACCAACAGACCAAAATGGTGATGCTGAAGCGGTGGGCAGCATTGGGCATGCACGATGGCCTGAGACGCAGATGAATGGGTCTCTTCATACGGCCGATCCCCATGACTGGGCAGAAAGTCTGGCCTCTGCAAGCTACAGTGCGGTGACCACGCCGGACTGCTGGCGATGAAGTCCTCGGAAAGCAGGTCCTCTGAGCTGTTTTGATTTACGGCATCTGGACAAGTGTAGAGCAGTCGTTCGCTTGTACTCCCTTTGTGTATCAGAGTCGCTGACCACGACGCCCCACAGAGAGCTTTGTTAAGAAGAATGGCAGACGGATTTCAGGCAGCGCTTCCCATTCTTGGTAGTGCGAGGATCTGATGCTCTGGAGTCGGGGTCGTGCCATTGCAGCTTAGGTGGACTTGGTGTACAACCGCAGCATAGGAAAAGCCGGGATATTGGGTACATGATGACCAGCTGTCGGTGATCTTATCCCTTATCCCTGCCTCCGAAGTTCCCCACGGAAACGGCCTTTCCTGGTACCATACAAAGGCGCAGCGTCGTCATGACGATGCTTTAGAACGAGTTGCTCAGGCATGTCTGAGTATAATGGCCGTCCTATCACCGTGTGACAGTAAAGCGATCGATGATTGGACGAAATTTTAGGCACTTTGAGTCGGGAGGTTGGGCCACAATCCAAGTTAAGGCATTGCTACCCAACGATGATTGATGTGTGTGCCAGCCACCTGAAGGCGGGACCAGTCTGAATGTTCAATCGATGGCCCGGTTTAGTCAACAAGCCGTGTATGTCATGTCGGTCAGCGGCAGCCGATCAACCATTTCGAGCTACTGCACTGCACGTGCACATGATGTTCTTGAGGCAATAACGTCGTGCCGCAGCCCATTGCACCACGTCGCTATCATCGACTGGACTCCTTCTAGACTTCGAATCGTCTGCTCGAGAAGAACGTGAGGCAGAGGTGCGTCGACGGAGCTACCCCGTTTCGTCGGTGGGGGGAGGCGCCAATGAGACGGAGATGGACAGAGAGTCGAGAAGGGGCTGGATGAGACGAGCGAGGGAAGCCAGGATGGCCCATGGCCGTCAGGTAGCAAATGCCACGCTGGCTCTAGTGGCCCAGACGCTCTGCTGCAAGGCTTGGCAGAAGAAGAAAAAAGTTTCGTTGCGAGAAGCGCGCCGTGAGGTTTTTCTACCAGTGTGGTGTCTGAGTAAGAAGCGGGATTCGCGCTTCGAAGGGCATTCGTAGTGTCATTCGTGTCACTAGAAATGGTCGCACGGCATGTCGTATTTGAATGATCAGAGTTCCTCTTCCAGGGTGTTCGATGTTGAAAATGACAACACCCAACCATACGGGTGTGCCAGCCTGATTGCGCACGCATCGGAAGGGGCGGGGTTCGCCATTCATTTCTGGTTCTATTGCCATTTTGACAAGCAGCCGACACGAAATGCCATTCTTGGAGGGCTGTCCCCTAGGGCCCTCCAAGTGGACGAGATCGGGCTCGTCCTGGATCTGGGGTGAGCTTCCGTCCAAGAACTGGACACGGGGGAGGTGCCGGCTACAAAAATGACAATCACAATGTCGGATCATCGCGTACGTCACCAGGTGCTGTCACCCAGACCATCGACTTTCTTTTGGGGCCAGACCGTCAGGCTGTCAAACCTGTCAGGCTCCCGAGCTTCATTCTGTTGGGCTAAACAGAGGGGACGCCAACAGGGAGAGAGCCTGTTGCAGCCTCCGACGATCCCCAAGGGTGTCGTTTCTGTCAGTTGGAGAGGATGATGGTGGCTCATTGAAACGGATCTCGCGAAACATAAGTCTTGTTCACTGGAACCCATTTTTCATGAGAGACCAGGTTTGCAGGCAGGGCGGAGTGGAAGTGGACGAGTGTGGGGAGCACGAGATGCTGTGGCTGAGAAGACGACACCCTCTGCTTTTTGGTAATAAGGTAACGAGTTGACGCAGGCATCTTGGCGTGCCGCCACCTGGGTAGGTAGGTACTTGCTGCTTCAGCTAGGGGGCACTGCAACTGCAAGGCAGAAGCAGCAAAGCAGATGCAGACGATAGGTACATGTAGACGCAGGACAGGAGCACGGTTTATTAGCCAGCCAACAGCGTGCTGCCAGCGCGTCCCGACCTCCTTCACCTCCAGGGGGGGACGCTCAGTGTGTGCCTGCTGACGGGTGTGGCCAGTCACGTACCACGATTGGGACACCAGAGGCCTAAGCCGACTTGCCTAATCCCTGTCATTCCTGCCCTACTACCTACCTGCCCGCCTGCCTGCCTCGAGCCAGGTTTATCGCTGACGCTGGACCGGCCGGTGGTGTTTCCTGCCTCCAGTTTTTGCTGCTGCCCACTGGATGTCGGTCACGGTTGACTTGCCGCTGGCCCTCAGGCCGACCCACATGGTCTTGCTGCCAGCGCAATCACTGCCCTTTTCTTCTGCCACCACCCACTTCCCCCCTCCCCTCCAAACGTGGTTTGCTCTGAACCTTCGCATCTTTCTCTTTCTCAGCCCATCACCACCTACAACCACCGCCCAAGGGCTCGTTCCCTTCTTCGCCATATTGAGACGTATACGATTCACCCAGGAGCTTGTTGCGACACTCTCTCCCTTTTTTCTCTCGCTCTCGCTTCCTCTCACCCCCCTCGCCACAATCACAAAATCAATCAGATGGCGTCGAGGCAACCACGAGGCGGCGCGCCTCAGTCAAGCGGTGTCGGCGCTTCCACTGCCAGTAGCCGCTCCAACGAGTACTTCGTCCCGAGGGACGGCATCGATCGAGAGGTCATCACCGCCGACATCTGCCGCTACCTCGGAAACGATGCACTCGTCCGTCCTGGTCACTACGAGGTACGCTCTTCCATATGCCGAGTGGACGACAACCGTCGTCGTGGTGTATCGCACGGCACGGGTCGATCTGACGGTATCGGACCTCGTGCTGACAAACCTCTTTACAGAACCCTCAAACAGGCCAGGCCGTCCAAGGCTACTACATCACAGCCTACCGGAATCTGACGACAGTGAGTCGTCGCTCTTCCCCCGCTCATCTGGTTGTCGGCGGGGACATGTGCTGACACGGCACAGGCTATGATCGATGATTTGAAGGCCCGACTCAGCTCGGTGGGAGGCAGAGCGGCGGCAGCAGGCCTCCCGCAATGCCCCAAGCACAGCAGGTACCTTGGCCTCAAAGAGTGCGAAGGGCCAGCCTTCAAGACATTCTAACTCGCCCATCCTAGGGTACCGTGACTCGGCCACCCACAATGCCCGACAGCACTTTGGCCCCACTACCGAAACCGCCGGAGGATACTCAGATGGTCGTGACCCCTATGATGCTCCCAGATACCCAGGATCCCAAGCTCCAGGCTACTCAGGAAACTCGGGCTCTTACCCGTCGCAGGGCGGCGCCTCTGCGCACGCCTCCGTGCAATCCAGCTATGGCTCAACTGGTGGCTACCAGTACCCTCCCCAGAATTCTACATACTCTCCGCAGCCGGACCCAAGGTATCCTGCTTCACAGACCGCCTCGTACGGACCACCGGACATGCCATACACCAATGTTAGTGTGAACTCGGTCAACTCAGCCATGCGCCAGCAG
Source organism: Verticillium dahliae VdLs.17 (assembly GCF_000150675.1). Taxonomy (NCBI): domain Eukaryota; kingdom Fungi; phylum Ascomycota; class Sordariomycetes; order Glomerellales; family Plectosphaerellaceae; genus Verticillium; species Verticillium dahliae. The sequence goes on from NW_009276962.1 coordinate 90,755, forward strand.
TACAATGATCCCTATGGTAGCTCTCAGGCGGGTCAGCGCATCCCCGCTGCCGCTGCGCCTGGTCCCGGACAGGCTTATGGACAGCAGGCCGCCGCCGCTTATGGCGGTGCTCCAGGTTACTACCCTCAGCAGCAGGCTGCCGCGAGCTACGGCTCTTCTCAGGCACAGGCCCCAGACACGATATATGGTCGCGGTGCGTCTTCACCGAATCCCCTAACCTCTACCCGAAAACCGTCTGATTTTGTAGCTTCCCCCGCAGGTGCATCCCAGGCCTTCAGCTCCGCCCAAGGACAACAGTATGCTCCCAATCCCACCCCGCGCGCCGCCGCTTCTTCGTCTTCCAGTACTCAAATGGCCAGCAGTGCAGCACCTCATTCTCGTCGCGAGAGGGAACCAACCGACAGGCACCGAGCCTCTCGCCGATGAGTTCGTACCGGAGCAGCCCAAACTGGTCGATCTTGGTCTCATGAGATTTCTGTCCCATGGATCTGCCCGTTATTGACTGTGAGATCCCGTATGACCTGGGATCACGTTCCATTTCCACGGCGTCGGCTTCCATGATCATTTGTTTCTTCCCGGATAGAAGCCAGGATTTCAGTTGTAACATCCGTTACCTTTTGGGAATTGCTGCAAGTTTGCACCATCCGCTTCTGAGGGTTTGGTCCTCATGCCCTTCGGGTTATCTTCCTTCTCACCTTTCCCGGACAACCCAGTAATTGGACGGAGCCTTTCTCGTTTCCTTTTCACTCATGCCTGGATATTTTCGCCAAGAATGGACTCAACCTGGCATACTCATGGACCTTTTGACGACTTGCATATATGGATGGGGATTACGACTTGGTATCTGCGTGCTTCGACTGGATGAATGCCAACCGGCAAGCTGGAGTACTTTCCGCACACGTTTTCCTTACCGCACGAACGACTTGGAGCCCGGAAAAGGAAAGAAGTTTACGACACTCTCAAATGAACCGGGGTGGTACATTTTATGTTTTATCGGAGCGCCTCGCTGTCCGAAAAATCCTACCCAAGAAAGGATCCGTGATGTCGGTTGCCTCATGATTCTCGCCTGGGTTTCATTGACGTTCGTTCTATTTCACTGGGCTTACCGGAGTACCTGGACAATTCTGTGTTTTTGATTTGTTTCATAGAACGGTGAGGCCGACATCCGGACAGCGAGGTGAGTTCCCTGGAGCTTGTATATACTTGTGAACCTTACAAAGGACTCCTTTCATCAAACCATACAACGCCTCTCTTTCTGGATCTGCCGCGTGGACTGCGATTCCCCCCCCTTGTTCTTTGACCATTGTTGCTCCTAACTCGACAGACGTTCCCTCCACTTCCTGTTCAATCAACAGGACAGTCCGCGCTTCCCTGGAGGTCGGTTGATTCAGCATACTCCCCGGAGGTATGGGGCCTATCTCCACTCAACCTCATTAGCCCAGCTCGTCGACTCCAGATATCTGGCCCCGTCACCAGCAACGCCAGACATGAGCAAATTGGCTTGGACGGCATTCTTACCTTATAGCAGTAGCCACTGCAAGCCCAGTATCACTTGCCGTGTTACTTTGTTCTGCCGGTTCCGCTGAATGCGCTGCTCAAGCCAGAGCGTGCATTTCATCTTGAGATTACTGGAAATGGGTAAGATTGCGGTTTTTTTGCCTACGCATTCATCGTGGACTGTTTTATCGTTTCTACCAAACACTCGTCTTGCGGTGTTGGTCGTCTCAAGCCTGGCCAAACATGCTGAACTCGACCAACAATCCCCCGAACCTGGTTCAAGACGGGACTGAGCTATCCCTCCCACAAGTCGAAGCGAATCTGGATCGCAACGCAGCCGGGACGGCCATACTCTGAATTGAGTAAACAATTTTTCGGGATGATTCTGCACCACACGGATGGGACGCCTATCAATGATTCATGCCTTGCCCCGGCTCTTCAGACCAGCACTATGCAACCGCACTCTTGAAAGCCGGATCGATGAATCTTCGAATGACAAGGAACAGCAAAGTAAACCACATTCTGCCTTTGTATGGACCTCTGAACTGGAAGTCGTTGCCTAGGAACGCACACTGTCCCCTGTTGGAGCGTGCTGGCATTCAGTGTCGGGGTATGATGCTCAAGATGTCACGCCGAGGATCATTGACACTACGTAGGCGAAGGAGGGTGTGTGAAGATAGTGGGCGTGTGAAGATAGCGGGCTCGATTTGATAGGAACTGGAGCATCATTCATCAACCCATCCGATCTGCAAGCGCTGTGCATGTAAACTATACCCAAATTTGGAGCCCATTCAAGCTACTGTGCATGGCATGGCTCCCGAGGACCGACGGCTACTTCACAACGGAGTACAATTGACGCACATTTGTATCACGCTATGCGAAGTGACACGGTACCTCATGGGCTGACCACCCTTAGGTTGATGCACGGGCAAGATTTAAGAGCAGAAGATGAGTACAAACGCTGGTACCCGAGGACTTCTGATGTGTCAAGTACAGCAGGTCTGGGGAATGGCAAGGACCTGGCGAATTGGCTATTTCGAACTCACGACGGTGAGAGATAGACGTTACAACCGCGTGGCAATATGCCTGAGCACAGCTGTTTTGGCCTTGTCGTCCTATTGCGTTCTACGCTCATCCAAAGATGGCTCCCATCATGTGGGTTGCACGGGCACACAGAATGTGGAGGGCAGCAGGCAGAATGAGGGCAAGAGCGCGGAACACCCTTGTCGGCAGACATGGGGCGTGCCAGTGTCTTGCCCCGCTGCCCTGGCGGTGAAAAGATTGTGTGGTCCAAGGGCGCCAGCGAAGAATCCAGTCGAGACGGTGGTGAGTCACAGGAAAGGCAGGCGGTCAGGGTAGAGGCAAGGTAAGGTACCTACCTAAGGTAGGTAGGCAAAAAGGGGATCATTGCCGGGCCGCCTCGGCGCAGGTGGAGACTGGAATCGGCAGATGCGTGGAATGCTTCTCTGCCGCTGCCGTGCGTGCCTGATGCGGTAGGCACATCGAGCCGGCTATCAGATGTTGACAGTTGCGCATTCAGGTTGGTCGCCCTACCTGTGAGCGACGATGACTCAGGCTTTCATCTGCAACATGGAGGAGAGGGTAGCTGATGGCATGGAGGGCTAAAATGCCAGGGAGTGTGGACAGATAGATGTGCGTGGGTACCTCAGTCTCAAGATTGGGGGAGGGGGAGGGGCCTCACCCCCCACTGCAGGTGTTGGCATGCCCTGTTTTCCGGGCAGCAAAATGGCAAGGTCATTTTGCTCGTGACGATTCAAGTCTGGACATGTCAGGGTCTCTTTTGGTGTGATGTCAGATGCCCATACGATTGATCCGGTCAGGGTGCATGGCGTTGAACATGGCATGTGCATCCTGTTGAATCTTTGGCAGATGAAAGCCAGGGACCTTGGGTAGCAATGAGCAGGGACAGTTGGGGGCAACCTTCACTTGGGAAGGTTGCGAGCGCAGCTGAAGCACACCGCCCACGCCATATCGGGCTACTGAGAAGTAGGTAGGCACCTACGGTCCGTCCACATTCGTCAACCACCGAATCCCATGTTCGCTCACTTTCAGCCCGAATGGACGGGTGCGAGTCGCCAAATCCATCAGCGGCTGGTTCAACTGGGGACAGGTATTTGCACTAATCGAGCACAGGCTTTTGGTCAGCGCTACATGGACAAGAGAGACTCCAAAGCGAAGCTGAATTCGCAACACGTTGGCCAGGGTACCTGTGACGTACCCTGTCAATGTTTGACGTGAGGTACCCGCGTTTTCTCATTGCTCGTCTACCAACTGTGCCGGGGCTGGTCCCTGTTGTGCTACCATCGGTGTTGAGACGGAGTGATAGTCATGTGCTTCTGATAACTGGAAGGGGGAATTGACAAAAAAACATCTCAGACAGCACTGGTGCGGTTTGTAGTGTCGGTCGAGGACAAGGCTGAATACAGACAGCATGACACTGGAAGATGTGTAGGTGGTACCTACCTTAGGCACTTACCTGAACATCTGTTCCCCTCGCCGTCGCGCGCTCAATCCGCTACAGAGCCAAATAACAGTGGGCGTGCCCGGCTGCTGACGCGGATCCCTACAGGTGTCTTTCCTTCTGAAGCCCTCCAAAAGCCTGCCGCCTACCAGGTGTTCCCCACCCCCCTCTTTACAGTTTAGATTCCCTGTCGTCCTTGCCTGCCTCGTTTGCCCTGTCTGGGGGAGAGGTCAAGGTACATGACGAACAGCGTTCTGGTGCAGCACCGGACAAGTACCCCCATCGCCCTCAACCCTGGGATCCCTGGATTCTCTGAATGCCCCGCCATTTACTCGACGCACCGCACCCCGTGCTTGCTCGACGCCCAAAATTTTGTGACTATCGCCGCACGACCATCTCGCACCCGACCATAATCCATCCTCTTCTGGAGACCCCCCCCTCCCCTCCTTCACCCCTCCAACATCGCTCCTTTCAGAAAGACCCGTCCAGAAACCCGCCCACGATGGACACAACGGCGATCCGCGGCCTCCTCCTGGCCAGCTTGGATCCCGATGCCGACACCAGACGGAGGGCTGAGTTGCAGCTGAAGCAGGTATGCGCCCGCCCTGACCGACATGAACAAAATCCCCCCTTCGCCCCTCCTCTCCTCGGGACTCGCGACGCGATGAGCGGCAACGGCCCATGTCGCGCTCACAAGACCATGCATTATGGCCCGTCAGTATGTTGCAGCTCGCTGACGCTTTTTGGCCTTCGTGTAGATTGAGGAGCAGCCCGGTTTTATGGACGTGGCCCTCGATATCCTTCAGGCAGAGCAAGACAACAGTGTGCGACTATCAAGTACGTTCTCCCCCGACATCATGTCCCTCCGGCCTTTGCGATTCGAAGTCCTTGTTTGCCGGACTGCCTTTCCCCTCGGTCTTGTGCTTTCTGACATTGTCCACTTCTTCCAGCCGTCATTTACGTCAAGAACCGAGTCAACCGATCATGGGCGAAAACCGACCAGTACGCCAGCGAGGCCTTGATACCCGAAGATGAAAAGGCGCGCTTCCGCGATCGGCTGCTGCCCATCATGGCTGCCTCCCAAGGAGGTGTGCGCCAGCAGCTTATTCCTGTCCTGCAGAGGATCCTGCACTTCGACTTTCCAGACAAGTGGCCCAATTTCATGGACTACACCACGGAACTTCTCAACACAAATAACGCCCCCTCTGTCCTTGCTGGCCTCCAGTGCCTGCTCGCCATCTGCCGCGCCTGGCGTTTCCGATCTTCCGACAATGAGAGCCGCGTTCATTTTGATAAGATCATTGAGCTCAGCTTCCCCCGTCTCCTGACTATTTGCAATGAGCTCGTCACCCAGGAGAGCGATGAGGCCGGCGAGATGCTGCACCTCGCCCTCAAGGCGTACAAGCACGCGACTTGGGTAGGCAGCCCTTGCTGTTTTCCCCCCTTCTTTTTCTCCGCCGTGGTCTCTCTTGCGTGCACCAGGCTAACCATGGCTGCAGCTCGAGCTGTCTGCCTTCCTGCGCCAGCAGCAGAACAACATTGCGTGGTGCACCGTCTTCCTGAATACCGTTTCCAAGGCTATCCCTGCCAGCGCCATGGTAGAGGACTCCTTTGATCGCGAGAAGCATCACTGGTGGAAGGCCAAGAAGTGGGCATACTTCAACCTCAACCGTCTCTTTATCCGGTAAGCAAGCCATGCACCCCCCAGCGTACTTGGTCATCACATGGCCGACTAACCCTTGCAGACACGGCAACACACAGTCAGTCGCGGGCTCCAAGGATGACGGCCAGGTGCAGTTCGCCAAGGAGTTCTCTACAACGATCGCTCCGGAGATCCTCAAGCACTACCTCGCGGAGATTGAGAAATGGGTGGCCAAGACAGCCTGGCTGAGCCGACCATGCCTGACCTATACCCTCGTTTTCCTTGACGAATCCGTCCGTCCCAAGGAGATGTGGGATCACCTCAAGCCGCATTTGCAGAACCTTGTTACCCATTTCGTATTCCCTGTGCTTTGCCTGTCCGAGGAGGATGTCGAGAAGTTCCAGGAGGAGCCCGACGAATATCTCCACAGAAAGCTCAACTTCTACGAGGAGGCTTCTGCGCCTGATGTAGCCGCCACGAACTTCCTGATTGGCCTCACCAAAAACCGCAGGAAGCAGACATTCGAGATTCTCAAGTTTGTCAACGCCGTCGTGAACGAGTATGAGCAGGCGCCCGACGACAAGAAGAACCACATTGCCAAGGAAGGCGCCCTGCGGATGATTGGCACCCTGGCGCCTGTCATCCTGGGCAAGAAGAGTCCCATCGCCGACCAAGTCGAGTATTTCCTCGTGCGATACGTCTTCCCCGACTTCACCAGCTCTCAGGGCTACCTGCGCGCTCGTGCCTGCGACACTGTGGAGAAGTTTGAGCAGCTCAACTTCCAGGATCAGAACAACTTGCTCACCATTTACCGCCACATCCTCGACTGCATGGCCGACCCTGATCTGCCTGTTCGCGTAACGGCCGCGCTGGCCCTCCAGCCTCTCATTCGCCACGACATCATCCGAACTAGCATGCAGCAGAGTATCCCTACTATCATGCAGCAGCTCCTGAAGCTCGCCAACGAGGCCGATATCGATGCCCTTGCGAACGTCATGGAGGACTTTGTCGAGGTCTTCGCCACAGAGCTGACGCCCTTTGCTGTGGCTCTCAGTGAACAGCTTAGAGACACGTACCTGAGAATAGTCCGTGAGGTCCTCGACAAGAACCGCAACGATGGCGGCGATGACGATTTTGGCGACTATCTCGATGAGAAGTCCATCACCGCGCTGGGTGTGCTGCAGACCATTGGCACTCTCATCCTGACGCTGGAGAGTACCCCCGACGTTTTGCTTCACATTGAGGCCATCCTGATGCCCGTCATTCAGGTCACCCTGGAGAACAAGCTCTACGACCTTTACAACGAGATTTTCGAGATTATCGACAGCTGCACCTTTGCTGCCAAGTCCATCTCGCCGACCATGTGGCAGGCTTTTGAGCTCATCCATGCGACCTTTAAGGCTGGCGCCGAGCTCTATCTCGAGGACATGCTGCCTGCCCTCGACAACTTTGTCCAGTACGGTGCACCGCACCTTATCCAGAAGCAGGAGTACGTGGAAGCGCTGTTTTCCATGATTTCGGACATGTTCTCCGACGCCAAGGTCGGCGGCGTGGACCGCATTTGCGCATGCAAGCTGGCCGAAGCCCTCATGCTGAACCTTCGTGGCCACATTGATAACTATGTGCTTCGCTTCATCGAGTTCGCCATGTCGGTCCTGACGGCTACGGATGTCAAGATCAAGGCGTACAAGATCCACCTAATGGAGCTGGTCATCAACGCTATTCACTACAACCCTATCCTGACCCTTCAGTTCCTCGAGGCCAAGGACTGGACCAACCGCTTCTTCAGCCTCTGGTTCGGCAGCATGTCCACCTTCTCCAGGGTCCACGACAAGAAGCTCTGCATTGTCGCCATCTCTGCCCTTCTCAGCCTTCCCCCTGACCAGATTCCCCAGAGCGTTTCCGTCGGATGGCCCAGGCTGCTGCAGGGCATCACTGAGCTGTTCAAGACCCTGCCCTCCGCTATGAAGAGTGAGTTGACTTGACACACATGCTGAACCTCCTGACTGACGATGAAACAGACCGCGAGGAGGCGCTCAGGGATGACTACCACCTCGAGGGCAACTACGAGTACGGTGACGACGACGACTGGGGCGACGATGAGGCCAACTGGAACGCCGAGGAAGGCCCCGAGGCCGAAGAGACTGGCGAGGCCCGGGACGAGAGCACAGCATATCTTGAGTTCCTCAACGATGAGGTGAGCCCGAACCACGCTACTGCGCTTCCACACTTTGACAAGACTGACGGATCGCACAGGCACAAAAGTTCAGCCGCGGCCTCGAGGAAGCCGAGAGCGAGGATGACCTTGGTGAAGACAGCGTGCTGCTAGAGTCTCCCCTCGACAAGCTCGACCCTTATCAATTGTTCAGCGGCACCCTGATGAGTATGCTCCCCCCCTCCCCATGTCTAACAACCCCCCCCCCCCCCTTCAAAAGGCAGGCTATGAAACTGACATTTCTGTAGAACTTGAGTCTGAACAGCCCCAGTTCTACGCATCGCTTGCGTCTCACCTATCTGCGGAAGACCAGGCGGCTCTCCAGGGTATCATGGCCAAGGCCAGCGAAAACGCCCAAGCGCAGCTCATCGCGCAACAGCAGGTGGCTGCGACGGCTAACGACAGCGTGGCTTAGTGATGCAGCATGCAACAGGAAGCCTGGGTCTTGCACAGACACCGTGTTGGATGGCAATGCGTTCCTCGCATAACACGCCGTGGCGTAGGTGGCTCATGGCAAGGAGAGCACGGCGTGTTTGGTTCGGACGGCAATTGTGAGCTCCTCTCATGAACGCCGTCTGATGGCCCTTGACGTCTGGTCCCACAGTCGTGCAAGGGCAAGAGGGGGAACCCAGCATGCCAAGTGCGCCGCAGGCGTCGTGGACGAGTTTAGGCGGTACATTCCCCAGGGCAAAAACACAAGCCGCAGAGAGCGGGTTGTGAGTCTATACGAAAGGGTAAGCAACGGACAGGCTTTGCTCACGCGAAATGATCTGTTGGATTGGGTTATCGCCCGTTGTGGGCAAAGCAAGTGTGAGGACTGATTGCACGTCGTCGAGGTTCGAGGATGGCCGAGTAGTGAGGAAAGACGTGCAAGGAAGAAAGATAGACAGGCACCTGGGTCGCTCCGAGTACAGATGTCAACACGGTGGCCGGAAGACGTGGTGGCCGGCCCCCTGGTTTGGAAGTGTCGTGCAGATGGAGGAGTTGAGTTGATGATGAGTAGTTATTCCCCGCCCCCTTACCCCCGCCCCTCGCTCCCTCCCCCGCCCAGCCCAGCACCATTGCACGAATCAAAGTAAAAAACAAAGAAAGTTCAAATATCATTCCGTTTTCCGCTCTGTTGTGAAATATGGTAGCTCGTAGTGATAGACCGGGGATTGATAAGATGATGACCAACAGAAACCAGAGGGATAAGGTCTCGCGATACAGTACGTCGTTTAGAGCGCGTTGAGGGGAGTTCTACAGAGTTCGCTCGAGTCAGGACGAGAGGGTTCCAGCGAACCAACCCAGCTGCACCTGCACCCAGTTGGGCCCGACCGAATGCCACTAAACAACATTGGGGCGGTCACCGGCGGGGTCCGAAGGTGAGACCAAGCAGCGGTGGACCTCAACCACGGTCACATGGCTCTAGACCGAAAGAACGACCAGTCATTCCCAACTTATCCTTCTCCCCATACTCACGAGAATCTACTCTGGGCTCTCATTTTGTTGCACATTTGAAGTTTGCATCTGGAGTCTGGGACACGGTGGTGCCTTCTCCCCATTCTCACTCGTCCTATCTACTGGCTCGCGAGGCCTCCTTCGCCCCTTCCCTCTTCCCTCTTCAAAACCAGCACAACATGACGACCAGATACAGGGTTGAATGTGAGTGCAGACACAGCGGTGCTCGAAGCCCGATGGTTCTCTTCTCAGAAAGCGCGTCCACGAAGCTGACTTGAAACCAAGATGCCCTCAAGACTCACAGGAGAGACCAGTTCATAGGTACGGATCCTTGTACCACCTTGACTCGCTCCGCCTGGGCGACGAGGTCATCCCCACACCAGCGACGGTGCTCAGAACCAGCGACGCAGCTCAGGACCATCAACGACTGACTCACACATCTTTCAGAATGGATCAAGGGTCTTCTGGCTGTGCCCTTTGTCCTCTACTCCCAGCCGACGGGAGTGCTTGATGCGAATGGCACGAGTCTCGCGCGGACGGCCGAGGAGGCTCACCGTCGGTATGCCGAGATCATGCGTGACGTCGAGCTCATGATCGACGATCACAGTGAGTGGAACATGATACATCCCCGACATGCACAGGTTGCTAATACGATGGCCCTCAAAGTCACTCTACAACCAAACAAGGTTCCTTCCAAGCTGACCATGCTCGTCCCTGGGGTCGGCCCATTCTTCACCCGCCTGCCCCTGGAGGCGGCCTTCAATCACCAGGATCGCAAGCGGTACATATCGTCTCGGCGCTATGTGTCCCCGTCCTTCAACGACGTCCGTCTTGTCCTCAACACAGCCCAGACAATGGCCGTCACCTCGGGTTCTCTCCAACTCGCCACCTTTGATGGAGACGTTACCCTCTACGACGATGGTCAGTGCCTGGAGCCGTCGAGCCCCCTCGTTCCTCGCCTCCTTGACCTCCTCCGCCGTGATGTCAAGATTGGCATCGTCACGGCTGCCGGCTACACCACGGCCGACCGCTACCACGAGCGGCTCTACGGTCTCCTCGACGCCGTGGCGGCCTCGGCCAGCCTGTCCGAGGAGCAGAAGCGCAACGTCGTCATCATGGGTGGCGAGGCGAACTACCTCTTCGAGCTCGACCCCACCGTCCCGCACCTGTTGGCGCCCGTGTCCCGCGACCGCTGGCTCACGCCCGAGATGGCGACCTGGTCCGACGCCGGCATCGCCGCCCTCCTCGACGTCGCCGAAGCCGCCCTGCGCGACTGCGTCCGCTCCATGAACCTGCCCGCCACCATCCTCCGCAAGGACCGCGCCGTCGGCATCATCCCGACCGACCCGGCCGTCCGCATCCCGCGCGAGTCCCTCGAGGAGACGGTCCTCGTCGTGCAGAAGATCCTCGAGCTCTCCGCCCTCGGGTACGCCGCCGAAGGCGCCGACCGTAGCGCGCCCCACCCGCCCGTCGGCGCCCGCATCCCCTTTTGCGCCTTCAACGGCGGCCGCGACGTCTTTGTCGACATTGGCGACAAGTCCTGGGGCGTCACCGTCTGCCAGAACTGGTTCGCGTCGCGCGGCGGAGCCGGCGCCGCGGCCGGCGAGCCCATCCGCGGCGAGAACACGCTGCACGTCGGCGACCAGTTCCTCAGCGCCGGCAGCAACGACTTCAAGGCCCGCAGCGTCGGCACCACGGCCTGGATCGCGAGCCCCGCCGAGACGGTCGAGCTGCTGGATGAGCTTGCCGGCATGATGGACGGCAAGGCGTGACGCGGGGGGTTCGAAACGTCCTCTGGCCTTCTTGCCTAGCCCGGCGGCCTCATCCGCCGCGCGTGTATGCGTAGGAGGCTGCGCATAGGATGCATGCCGGCGGGGCCAAGGCCGTGTCTTCTCGACGATCCAGCCCCACGGCATGGCGGAGCGAAACACCTGAGAATGGTGTTGCGCCGTCCATGTCCGCATCTTCGTCTGTGTTCGGCCGGCGTAGGGAATCGCGCGTGAAAAACTCGGTTTCCCACGGCGGACAGTTGTCTTGCGCAGACAAGGTCAACGAGGCTGAAACGGGAAGGCTATGGAGTAAAGTCGTTGTTATGCCTGGTCGGGAGGCCCTGGGAATGTGCCCTCGCGAAGAGTAGCCTCGAGTTTGCCCACAATATAGCTGGTGCCCGCTGTTCGTCTAGTACGTACTGTTCGCCTCGTATCTTCTGTTCGTCTAGTATCCAATTTGAAGACCTCAACCTCGATAAACAACTCGACTGCGCGCGCTGTGATTTGTGCTGCTGCGGGATGATGGATGACCAAGCAATGTCGTCTCCTGACTGGCAGACGAACTTGCTGTAGCTCTTGTGTCAGGGTTTGAGTCTGCCTTGACCGTGATTCTCGAGATCGGAGAAAGACTTGACGCGTGGTCTGCTTCAACACTCGGGCAGGACCGTCATTCGATGACAACAGGAGCGGCGGCTCCCAACCGTTGACCAAAGAAAAGCCATGAGAAGACGCGGTGCCGACCAAGAGATGTACTTTGTACGAGTGTTATATTCTTTTGCCCTGTCTCAGCGGCAGCCCCTCACCTTCTACCTCGTCTACCGCTCTACCAAATAATCTATCCCGCCGGCTCCTCCCTGGGCAGCCGACCACCCCTGGCCAAGGTGGGTAATTTTTTTTCTGTTCCGGCCAAAACCAGCTTTGTTCTGTCTGGCATAAAAATGAAGAAAAGGGGGGTATTGTGTTGTGCCGAAAAATCGAAAAGCAAAGCCCATACCGCCAGCCCAACCGCGTGCCGACAACCCTATACCCATGCATGCAAGCCACGAAAAAATAGTGTTTCGGGAACCCTGCCACCGACTCAAGGCCGATCAGATAGGGAGTTCTCTGTGTCATCTGAATCCCGTCGCCGCCAAAACAGTTCGCCTGCTGATATGTGAAAAGCCCGAGGTGAAGTGACAAAAGAAAGTTGTTGTGCAACTGCGGAGGCTGCATTTGTGTGTGTGTGTGTGTGTAAAAAGAGAGAGAATGAGGACAACGAACAAGCGAAGAGAATCGAAGCGCAAAAGGAGTTGCGCACCAAACTGGATCTGGATGCAACTCAGTCGTCGACGAACTACTCCCCCCTTAAAAGGCGGTGCCCAGCGGCGCACCGAAATTTGTTGTCTTCTTGAGCTTCAAAGGGACGTCGACTTCCACGTCCTTGTCTTGCGGCGACTCGGACTCGCTGTCATGATCAGTGACAGCGCTGGCATCGCCGGCTCCCTTGTTTTCGAGTCCAGCTTGTGCCTTGTCCTTCGGCTCCTCTGCTGCTTCGTCCAAATCGTCCTGGAGGCAGACTGGTGTTGAGTCTTGCCCTCGACTAACATCCTCCAGCTTTTCCGACAGTCGCCTCAAGAAAATCTCATCATGCGCGGGAATGTTGCGGATCATGAGAGGGCCCTTCAATTTGATGTCTTCGGCCGGTGCTTCCAGAATGGGTTCAGGGTGATCCTCCGCCGAGGCTTCAAGCTCGAAAGCCACCGAGTCTTCAATTCTGCGAGTCCGTCGACCTAACGCCCCAATGTCAAGAGACAGCGCTGGCGCCGCATTAGTCTGCCCGAAAGTGGGCGTAGGGCTGGTGCTTTCGCCTGCAACGGTGGCAGTTTCAGTTGCTGCAGCCGTAGGCAAATGCGATAGAGAGTGGTTCGGAGTGTGGCCAGCATGCATGACGAGTCGGTCCGTGACTGGAGCGGACAGAACCTGCAAAGTGTGGTCCTTGGACGAGGCCCGCCTGCCTAGCGGAATGCCTGACTCGCCAGGTGGTGAGGGGTTACGTGAAGACGTTTTGGAGTCATCGGTCCCCGAGTCGGTGAACGTTTCCTTCTGAACAGCGGGTGCTCTGACGGAGATTCCTTCGAGCTCAGGGTGAATCGTCTGAATGTCGACGACTGGCACGTCTTCACTCGTGGGAGAAGCGAGGAAATCAACGGTAGGTGACTTCATCGGTTGCATGTTGGGGTCGAGAGGGACAAAGGTCGTGACCGTGGGTTGCTTGGAGGGTGAGATGCGTGAACCGCCGGGGCTGAAGAGGTATGATTGTGAAGAGGGATAGAGAGGGTTGAAGTTCGAGAGAGCCGTGCCGGCGAGTTCAATGCCACGAGAGTGGCGTCCATCGGTTGCCGAGGCACTGGCGCTTGAGAGCGAGAGAGGGAAGTCGGTGGAACCGTCTCCACCGGGGCGGACGCCGGGGATGGCCACGCTGACAGCGGCGACCTTTCCGGCGCGTTCGAGTTCTAGCCGCTGCACCATGCCCTGAAGTTGCACAGTGTTACTTTCGAGGCCTGCGACTCGCTCTTGGAGCTGTTGGATCTCTTGGAGCATAGCACTCTTCTCTGCATCCCACTCGGTTCGCTCTTCTTCCATGATGACGCGTTCCTCCTTGTACACCTCCTCTATGCGTTCCCGGTTGGCCTCCATGTATTTACGCTCAGCCTCCCAGGCCTCGCGAATGCGGCTGTTTTGCTGAGTCAGGCGGCGAATCGTCTGGGCGGCGGCAGAAGCCGATGAGGCATCGGCAGAGCTAGACCTCGGGAGCGGTTGTGATTGCGAATACGGGATGGACAGGGCATAGGCATTGCCGCTGTTCATGGAGGCGGGATGGATGTTTGGTGAGGTGGCGGCGGAAAGGGTCTTCCTGTCCAGCCTCGCACGGTTGACGGGCGGCGACAAGCTGCTGTGACGGCGCTGAACAGACGCGTGTTCGAGGCCGGGGACGGACCGCACGGGTTGGGCCTGCGGCGAGAGGAAGCTCTGTAGGTTGGGTGTGTGACGGACGGCACCTGAGGAGAGGGGAGAGTAGCTGATGGAACTGGACGTGTTGGTCATCTTGGTGTCGAAATAGCCCGTCTGGCTTGTGACGCGCGAGAGAGGGAGGGAGAGAGGTGAGGCGACGGAATGCGACGAGAGCGACTCGCGACTGCTACGGCTCAGGTCGGTCTGGTCCGCCGGCCGAATGGCAGGTAAAGTCAGGGCATCGCTTGAACGGGCGCCCGGAGGCAGGAAGGTGTCGGGTTGCAGCCTCGCCATGTTCGATCTGGAGGACCTGGGCAGTCGCATGGACGATGAGTGAGGAAGGGGGCCGATGCACGCCATTGGGAGCCGGGGGCGATCTTGGACGACGAGTCGGAGCGACGGCGACAGTGGGTTGGGGTACGCGGTCTGCCTAGTGACTCGTGGCGGATGGATCGGTTGGCAAAGTGTGGTGTTCGAACTGAGACGACCGAATGACGGTAAGTGCAAGTGCAAATGCAAGTGGACGCGTGAACGACGGTCCGGACCTGCAATGGCTAACAAGTGGCAGCGGAGCGAGCAAAGGGAGGTGTTTCTCAGAGGTATGACGCAACCTGTCTTGTCAATGGATGCGAAGCGGAATGTTGAGAAGTCGCGATAGGGGTCATCCTCGTCAACAAGGATGAGTAAGGTGAGTAGGTGCTGGCCGGAAATTCGAGCCCGACGTGTTGAGAACCTGAGGCGGCGGATGGGTGTCGTGAGGCAATGAGCGTTTGAATGTCGGGTAGAGTGTGCAGAAGAATGGAGGATGGAGGGGAAAGTGGGAAGCCGAGTGAAATGGGGTCTGGAAGGTAAAGAGCCGAAGTTGTCGTGAGTCGAGCCGGGCATGGGGCCCGACCCAGTGAGGTGGAGAGAAGTGGCCAGGGTTGGGCAGGCACAAGGCACAGGGGCCCCCGTCTCTCGTCCCTTCGTCGCTTCTTGTTTGGGTAGCTGGCGGGGGGGTCTCGCGGTTGCCCTTACCGCCTGAACTGGCCTCGCATGCCTGCCACGCACCACTACTGCTGGCTCTGCTGGCTCTGCTGGCTCTGCTGGCTCTGCTGGCTCTGCTGGCGCTGGCTGGCGCTGGCTGGTCCCGCTGCCGGCCTGCCTCGGCGGGCTCTGTCTCGCCTTCCCTCTCTTGCCTCTGTCTTCTCTGCCCTTCCCCCTCTTGCCTTGTGACACGCGATCTGCAGGCTTTGACACCGGTCTCCACCGCGTCACTACATGAGCGATGGTCCGACTGCTACTGGCTCAAGGCAAGGTGCCCATTCTTCATCTCACCGAGTTCACGGTGTCACTTGTCATGGCATGTTTGTGCTTTTGCCCAGCGAACCGAAAAAAGGGGTGGCACACTTTCGACCATCAGCTCAGGATGGGAAAAGGCCATTCATTTGACAGCAATAAAATGCAATGCACCACCCCCCAACATGGCAAGCCGTGCCCAGACATACAGAACGGCGGAAGCACCAGCCCCCGTCCCGGTTGGACCCTGGATCTGCGCCGCGTCTGGTGTGAGCCCAATTGGGACTGGCTGGGTTGTGTGAGGGGGAGGAGGATGAGTAGGCACCCGTGGCAGCCGACGACAAATCGGGTGAATCGGGTGAATTGGGGGTTTTTAATTGGGGCCAGAGGGAGTCCCCAGGGGGGGGGGGGGGGGGGGGTTGTCGTGGATGAGAGGAGAGGGCCCGGGTCGTGCGAATTATGGCGAAGAGGCCCCAACTATCCTGCTGCAAAGCTTCCCCAAGCTGTAGCCGCAAGGGACGCAGCGTTGTGAGCTTCTTCTTCGTCTTCGTCTTTGCAGCACCATGTCTTCGTCATTAACCTGTCGACCCATGATCAAAAACGTTTCCCTCCCAGATCGCGTCCCGCGAACCATGTTTCATCAGCACGGACAGGTCTGAAGCCCATCCAGCATCCAACAATCAGTAAATAGCTGGATCGCTGTCTAGGACCTGCAGGGCACGGCAACCCAGACGCCACCTGACTACGGCCCGCCCTCCCCTGGATTCCCCTGGATCCGTTCCCTGGGATCTTCGATACGCAGAGCCTACCTGTGGTTCTTGCTTCTTGACTGATCTGCCTCAGCTCGTCCTCTTGGCACAGAAGAGAGGGACGAAATTCTCCTTTCATTCACACCATCTTTTCCCCTGACACTCATTCACTGCTTGGTATTGCCGTTGATCTCCAGACCCACCGTTTCGCCCGCCAGCAAACTATCAACGGCCGCGTGTGCACGCAGCCCGCAGATCATTGATGGCAGTCCTCAGCTCGTCTGGCCCCGATGGAGTGGGGTGGCGGCTCCTGCGCTGGACTGCAGCTCCTCCTCCTCGTCTCATTGCTCAACGTTCATTGTCCGTCTTCAGAAGCAACGAGGACCGCCTGTAGCTGTCGCCGCCATGAATGCTGTGCCTGTCTATGCACTTGCTACGATTAGGGTCTAGAAGTCGCTAGACCCTGGCTCGACGGCATCGCATTTGGGGGACAGCTGTCTTCTAACCCAAGCCTGACTGATCACGACGCCTCACCTATTGTGGAGTTCTCGGCAAGCACTCACTCCACCATCTAAAGCAGCCCCTAGTTGGCTCGCGGAGAAGGGCTTGATGCCGGTCAACCACCAGGGATGTCATCTCAATCCACGAATAGAATAGGAACGACAAAAGTGCATGATGCCCGAGGCTCACAGCCCAGCTTGACGAATGACCATCGAGTAGATACAGACTTTTGCATCTGCGGTGGAGGACCGTCGTCAATTGACGAGGTCCACGGGGGCAAAAGAGGCGTACAGTACCTGAGGTTGTAAGCCCGTTCGGTGGAGCTTTGGCGTCGTCTGGTCGGTCACTCTCGAGCGCCACGCCCGCAACTTGGCTCATTTCCCTATTTCACCGCCGCCTCTCCACTTGCAGCCAATGTTGGACATGAACACGGTCAACATCTCCAGCGAGTACCTGAAAAGATACATTGACCGCCTGCTCACCTTCCAGTTCCAGCGCCTACCCCAGACTGACTTGCGCTTACCTCGGTCTCCTTCACCGCGAGCCCCTGCCCTGCCAGCCACACTCGGCAGGTCGGGCCTGACCGCCTGCGCACTCTGATCTGGCGTCTAGGCGCGGCCAAGACGGCCTACCATCGTGACTTCCTCAGTCGAAGAAAAGCGAATGATGCAGTCCCGTTGGCCAGGGTGCTTTCGTCACGCGCACGAGCAGGTTTTCTGCCTCACGCGCTCTTGCCCGCGCTCTGTACGAATTGCAGAGACGCATTTGGCGAGTTAAAACATCGCGTGGGGAAAATCGTGTTCACAGAAACGCTTCATACCTTAGATCAAGTACTGACTGGAGTGCTTTGTAGACAAGCGATGCCATGGCCAAGATGTCTCTGTCCCCCCCGCTTGTTCGTTAATAAGGGCCTGTGTCAGTTCCCCGTGTCGGCCTTCCAGAGAGGTTCTGTAGCGGGCGCATGGCGAGGAGTGAGACACCTCCGGCGAGGATTCTGGTCGGGCTTGATATGGGCGTTGACTTGTGGCCCGGGGTATATGCCACTTGCTGGCGTCCTTACATATGATGAAGCGCGATGATGTTCGTGTTCTCTGGCTATGGGGTTCCTCGGCGCACCCGAGGGAAGAGCAGTGAGATGCTGAAGGTGGAAAGTCAATTGAGCTACACAGCCATGCTAGGCGAGGCAGTCTTGACGTTGAGATGATACAACGGGACGAAGCGTTCACACTGGAAGGTCAGCTGAACTACGAATAGACTGACTGTTTGCTCATCCCTTGACTTCGACACGGAAAAAAATATAAGTAGATCCACATCACCTTCCATGTTGGCTGTGTACAGTAGGCGGTGGTTGATAGACGGTGGCTGTGAGTCTCAGTTCGCCTTGAGACTTTCGGTGCCACTCATGGCGACAAGACCGGCCTGATGTAGCATGCCTCAAAAGCTGAGGTCCACCTTTGGGGGCTGTCGATTCCCTGATGATCTGTTCTCATGAAAGGCCTTCAGCACCCCGGATCTCATGGTGTCGGCCGATGGGCTGTTCCAGACGAAGCTTATTCTCCAGAAGGCTCCGTTGCCATCGGTGCCTCCCGAGCTGCCCCAACCCGACAAGCGAGCTGATCCAGTGGTGGCTGGCAACAATGGATTGACGGCTCCAACTCTACTGCCACCGTGGCTCGTAGTCCAGTTCCCGAGCACTGCGTTCTCGAAGCTATGGGCCGAGATGCTGAGGAAGAAGTACAAGGTACCAGGTATCGTGGGCTTCCTCCTCAATCATCCGATCACTCAGAATGGCCGCGAGCTCTGGACTGCGGTAGTTCCGAAAAAGCAGGCCTCGCCGCCTTGCTCCGTGACCTGGGCCTCGCTGAGATGCTCCGATAATCATGTCGCACGAGCTGAACACGCCAAGTCAGCGCAACTCTAGCTGTGTGCGCTTACCCCGGGATGTGGAAGACCGGGTGATTGCAGTCGCACCTGAAATCGAGGGGCGCCTTTCTGCATCATCAGCATCGCTCCCCCCCAACACCAATTCTCCAATATCACATTGATCGCGGGGAAATCCGGGGCCTTAACCGGGATTAGGGAAGGTAGAGGTTTGCCATGCATGCCGCCACCATGTATTTAGGATCCGCCATAGTACGTTAAGAAATGATCAAATGCGCATGGGGTTTTGTTGAGAACGACGGCAACGGGGCGTGGGGGAGAAGGCTCGATGAAACACGAGTCAGTCGTCCCATTCGCAGAGATCACCAACGTTATGCATTTGTCCGACCCTATTTGCTTGGCAGGTCTTATTGCCTTGGAGCACAGTCAAACCCTAGATTTCGATCGCTCAGATTCCAGTTCCAGTCCGGCCGCTTGTTCGTTTGACGGAAAAATTACTACACGACTCGGAAGGGCTGACCATGAGAGCCTGCGGGCAAGCGGATCTACCTAGTCACCGGTGCATCGCTGTTATGCTAATAAAGGCTGTGTTTTCTTCTGCTGATCTATCTGGCGCTGGTATGTACGGGATGAAGCCCGTGAATGATGACGAGATCGCGATTTCCCGTACTCTTCTTGACAGGCAGGCTACGAGGCGGCCAGTTACACCCACACCAAGGATCGTGGGCCACGACATGACGTACCCTGCGTCTTACCTATGGTATGCCAACAAAAATTCCCTGCGTACCTTTTTGTGAGTCCTCGGTGCTTGGCAATTCCCTCGTCCGAGTCCGTGTCCGTGACAGTGTGTGTTGCGGCACTCTCTCATGGCTGTATTGCCCTTGGTAGTGAGACATTATTCGCAGGGTCAAATGGTCAAAGCAATGGAGTCCTGCTGACTGATTTCGACAGATCATCTAGTTATGCCTTTGCAATGGATGTCAAGGAGTGGCACACATCGCAGAGCACATACATGTACAAGGGGGGTACTCTGACGTCTGCAGATGAGCGGGTCGGTGACGGATCACGGCAACGGTCAGGCAGCGTGCCTATCGTACGTGACGAGGGGGGCTCTTTGATGGTAGATGCGGATACAGGTAGTCAAGTCGCGATCGACATGTATGCCTGAATAGGGTTGTCGCATGATTGATTGGCTTGTGACTACTTGATCATTGTCTATCGGTCTGTCACGGGAGGAAAAGACTGGACGCCTTGACCAAGCCACAATCAAACATCTGCTTGATTCAAGGGGAGAAGAGGGAAGAGATCATCTTTTGGACGGTTGGTCAGCGACGATAGGTGCCGCTTCAGCCGTGGGAGTCCAATCAGGTCCAGACGGCGCGAGCGACCTGAGGTAGCTGCCAGCATAGCGCATCTCTCACCACAACTCGCGCGGCTCGTCAATACTTCTAATGTGCTTCGCCTAGGTGTCGTGATGGAAGAGACAGACTTGCGTTGGGAAGCCAGTAGTGCCTCCCAAGCATCCGCCATGTTGGCTGTCAAGGGATAACCAGCGTTGCCCCGATGTCGCGATGATTATATTGGTTCCTGCAGTCCCGGAGACGAACCAAGCCGAATTCCAGGCCCGGGGTTTGCTTGGCATCATCCTCCCCCCACAAAGGTTCTCCCCCCAAAGGGCGCCAGGTCGCTGGGCCCCCCCCCTACTCCCTCCGTTCTTCCCCTTTCTTTTTTTTGGTTCTGGAGCCTCTGAAGGGTCGCAGTGGGTGTTCTCCCCCTAAATTTCGCGCTTTGGGGTTCGGGGGCTCCTTTTTACCCCCGCCCTTACTAAAAATATATAAGGGGGA